>NW_006238947.1:445059-479136 GCF_000226075.1 Solanum tuberosum
AAAATACGGTATTAAATAGTCTAGGGAGGTAATAGGTCCTTATGAAAGTTTAGTATCGCAACAGCAAATCCGACCAAAATTGAGATATTTTTCAGACCCTTATCCCTAATTTTAAACATACTGAGTTCAAACTTGATGTGAATTCTTTGTTAACTCAGTCAACCAACCATGCATGATTTAATATTGCTTTTTTCTATTGTAACTTAAATTTTATATGAAGTAATTCTATCTTACCTTTTTTAAAAAGAAAAAATAACTTTATTCATATCGTATTTTTTCTTTCTGATATTGTAAGTTCATTCTTCAAATTGTCCATCTATTGCAATATGAAACGATAGAGAATGATACGATATATCTATTCAAACATTATATTTATCGAAATATATACCACAATATAATTTGATACCTTATTCCAAATAAGTTGTTATGTGCACTAATTGTGTGTCGTAACTTTTTTGGGATGACCTTAAACAACATGTAAGTCATTTTAATAAGCCTAATTACGGAGTAATTAATAAAGTAAATAGTATTCTTATAACTTATAACTATTGTTAAACACAATATATAGTAGTGTGAAACTGCAAGTGCATATAAGTTACTATAATATTAATTCTTGTTTGCTTTGCAGGCTTGATATGCAATTTTAAAATGTCAAACTAATCTCTAAAAGATTGCCATGTCTACTTGTAGTAGATTTATAATTTAAAAAGTGTTTGTGATTGTCCCTGAAATAAAAGATATGGTAAAATTTAGATAGTTACTGTATGAAGTCTATCTAATACTAGATATAAAGGTGTATTAATAGATCGATAAATATCATGAATTGCCCCGTAATAAAATAAGGTGTTGTTCATACCTTCTTCTTCGTTCCTTCTTTCATAATCAGAGCTCAGAGAAGGAGAGATAAGAGTGTCTTACGGAGAATATGGTTTATATCAGTTTGTTTCTTCCTTCTCACTTGATAGCATTCCCTAAAGGAGTTTGAGTTTTTTTCTGAGTAAATTTTGTAAGGTTATTTCTCTCGATATATTGTACGATCTATTATATAGTAGATTGTTCATCTTGTGCCATAGATGCAGGTAGATAGATCATACCATATTAAATATTGTGTCTTTTGGTATTTTTATTTTTTGTTGTCTAATCTATCGTCGTTTGAGATTTACTTCATTAACTTTCACATGATACTTGATTATATTATTTTGGTCCTATAAGTAGCATTAAAAATGTATTTTATTCGTGTGGTTCAAGACATGATCGCAAATCTAGATTTAGAGGTTGAGCAGATGAATGTTCAATTGTTTTTCGTTATGCCTCTTTTGAAAAATATCTTCTTCTTTTGTCTGATTTATTATTTTTTTACATTTATTTTGTTAGCTTCCGCATGACATTATTTATTTTGGTCCTAACACATTTCCTCGTTAACAACATAAGCCTTAAACTGAAAGAAATGAACTAAACATATATTATTTAAAAGATACTCTAAAGAGCCAAAAATGTTTATGGATTTTGGGTTTAATTAGAATTTAGACAAATCTAAAACGTTTGTTGATCAATAATTATCTTCAATAATCATGATAAGGAAAGGAGTAAGATGTATTTGCCCCAAAGGCAAGACTATAATTCAGACAGCTACAATTTTAATTAACTTCTTAATCCTTATATTTTCTCTAAATTACTATCAACCAAAAATAGAAGTTTCATAAATTATCTTCTTTTTTTCCTCCTTTTTTTCAGGTGATTTAAAATAATTGGAACAAAGACAGTTCATCTCATCATTAATTCTAGTAATATTTTTTTGTTCTAAAGGTAGTTGCAGAAATTACATGTTTTACCATATTTAGGAACAGTGCATTTTTACTTTGATTTCTAATTTTGGACCTTAATCCATTGGGGTGTGGTTATATTTGACCACTTTTAGTAGTAATAGATTTCTTTTAGTGATTATATTTATTATCATAAAAATATTTAGTGGTAATTGAGTTAATGTAATTGTATTCAGAGTCGCTAAAGTCGTAAGCGGTATTTTTATAGAGTGTTGGTTATGGATACTCATTATATTATTACCACTAAATATAATTATTACCGCAAAATTATTTAAGTGTATCATAGATTAAACTACACGAATTGTGCAAGAAAACTCTTATATCTCAGTGTACATCACTTAAATTCATAGTCGCCTACTATCATCATAAGTAGATCCAATATTTAAATTTAGTAGGTTTAACATGCATAAGGAACGAGAAGTAACAATATACATGCACACCATTTGTATAAAAAATTATGAATTTAGATGAACTCGTAACCAAAAAGCTACATTTATCACTCTACACACTATTAAGTTGCTTTAAAAATAATAATAAAAACTATATAATCAGTTGATGTGCAACCAAGAAAACAATGCTGGTAATTTTCACGACATGTTATTAAACCAATAATGAAAAAAAAAACATTCACGTTATCAATAGATTTAACATATATAACCGTTGTAAAATAACTTGAGAGGTGAAAAGGATGTACTATTTTTTATTATTATTACTTAATATCTAATATCTGTATTGAAGTCTGAACTTAATTTTTTAAGTATCAACCTTAATGTTGACGAAATTAATTAATCATTATATCTGACTAATCCAACAGGAAACAAATTAAACACCTACTACTAAATACAACCTTTCTTTTTCTTTCATTGACCTCCTTTTTGACCCTTGTCTCTTATTTCTTATTCCAAAAGCATGTCCACCTAATTGCTTGTTAAAAGGTTGATTACACTATTCTAACCACAAAAATCCCTACTAATAACATTTATTATGTTGAAATTAAAGTATCTATATTTTATTTGGACTTGGTAAACTTAAGGGGGTGTTTGGTATGGACCATAAAAAATATTTTCTTGGAAAAGAAGTTGATTTCTTACTTATTTTTTAGTGTTTAGTAAGTAGAGCATTTATATGTAATATAACAAAACACAAAAAGAGAGAGAGAGAGCAGAGAAAGAGCAAGAGATTATGTAATTATTTTAAAGTGTAGTATGATTTAGTAAATATGTTATGAATATTTGTCTAATTAAATAATGGGGATATTATAGAAATCTCACTAGTTTAGGAGCTAATTAGATACACTCTAGTTTGCAATATTACGATTCTTACCTTTTTTTGGTGTGTTCACATATGTCCAGTTACATGTATCTCGAGATACATTAAGTCAAAATTAGGTGTAATTTGTTCTAAATACATCATATCCAAGTGGATTTGCATATATCTGAAATACATAGACAAATCTCGCTCACCTCACTCTTCTCCCTTCCATGTCGTTCACCACTCTCCTATTATCTCCCTCCTCATCCTACTCGTCTCTCTCCTTTTTCAGTGTATCTGGTAATAACGTGAATACATGTACCTAAGTATATTTTTCTCAATATATAGTAAGAAATTCTTAATTCGTGATAAGATACGTAATTCTTTGAAAGTATACGGTTTCATCTAACAGAATGGAGGATCCATGGGCCATAAGTTTTCCATAAGGATTCATCTAATATTTCTTCAATTAGAGGGCTTTCTTTGTGGCCCAAATGAAATCCAACAGAATGGTCATTTGCACTTTTCCCTTATTTTATGTTGGAACTTAAATTTTTGCTAAATATTAACCTTTTTATTCCCGTAGGACATAAGTTTATTTTTTTACATCATGTTATTTCGTTGTGTTTGATACGAATAAAAATATTTTACTAATTATTAAAAAATAAATAATTTTTTTATTTTCTTTTTTGTGACCGATAGGAAACAAAACTAGGGAGATAGGTGAAGATAAGATATATTGGAGAGTAGAAGGATATAGTAATTAATATGAAAAGTCACTTGTAATCATTTTTATTATTTCTAAGAAAATTATTCTCAAAATTATATTTTTCAAAATATTTGATCAACCGAACCTAAATGCACCACAACACAGATTTGGAAACGATTGTTCTTCATATTCAAATGAATCACGAATAACACACGCTAATTTAGCTCTTAAAAATAAATTAAAATAATCATAAATACTTACTTATTTTGAAGTAATTAAACGTTTCACTCGCAAACATAACATATATATATATCCACCCAAAATAATAATTAAAAAAAAAGCAAACTGAAAAAAAAATAAAAATTTATAGGCTATATCTATGCTATTTTACAACCTAGCTAATTAAATAACTAGGACAAATTCAAAATTTTAAGTTTATGAATTTTTCTAAAATAAAGACAACTTATTGGATCCCGAATCTTAGAAAAAATAGTTTACTAAATTCTAGAAAAAGACATCTCCCACTTACTGAATTGCGGGACTCATAACTAAAACTCTAGCTCCGCCCCCAGCAAAAAAGGCGTCAATATCAGGAGAGTGAAAGTAGGCTGTATTCTTGGGCTTTTTGTACCTTTTTGCTGATGCTCTGTTTTCATTCTTCTTCTTCTTCGGAGCTGGCGGACACTCTAATGGCGCTTGGATTCGATATTCTTGATTTTTTGGTGTTGTACATATTTCTTCCTCCATATCCATGTTCATTATTCTACAAATTGGAGAAAAACAAGTAATTTGATAGAGAATTTGGTGTTTATTTAATGGAGGAAAGGAAAAACAGAGAACGTGTTGACTGAAAATGGGGCAAGTTTGAACGTGTGGAGAGGGGGAATGAATTTGTAATGCAAAGAATGAGGCAAATTAAAAAGGGAAAAAGGACAAATATATCCCTGAATTATCGTAAATTGTACGTAGATAGCTTTCGTCATACTTTTGGAACATTCATGCCCCTGCCGTCCAAATACTAGACCATATATATCATTTATACTAACGGACATACACGTGTCATAATCTTATCCATCGATCCGACATTTATTAAATATCGGATCTACGAATAAGATTGCGCCACGTGTGCCTATTTAGTCTTCCGTTAGAGTGAAGGGCATATGCTCTAATTTTTGGACGGCAGGGGCATCAATGCCCCAAAAGTATGACGAAGGGTATCTGTACACCATTTACGTCAGTTCGGGGTATATTTATCCTTTTACCCAATTAAAAATACAAGGGATAAAGGACAAATATACCCCTGAACTATCGTAAATGGTATGCAAATACTCTTCGTCTTACTTTTGGGACATTGGTGCCCTTGCCGTTCAAAAACTAGAGCATATATACCTTTTATACTACCGAACATACATGTGTCATAATCTTATCCACCGATCCGTCATTTATTAAATATTGAATCGAAGGATAAGATTGCGCTAAGTGCCCCTTTTATTTTAGTGTTTTTTATTTCTAAAATATATATACTTACTATATGTCCTAAAAGAATAAATTTAATTTGTAAGGGTGTTTGAATTGATTCTAATATGTGATATTTCATGAGAGAGGTTTTCCGTATCAATATCTCTTCAATTGAATTTGTAGCTTAGGGCTTGTCTAGTGTCGTTATATTTCATGTGTGGTAAGTGAGCAATTGTACTATAGCGGACTTGTAATTAATTAAAAGTATTTTGATTTTTGATTATTGTGGAATTATTTGACTGTATATATAGTTTCAAATACCACTTTTAATATCTTAGTTATTGATATATTTTGATGTTGATCGTCACAACATTCAATTAAAATATATTTAACTTTTAATTGTTTGACGTGTGTGCTTTTATTCTCTTTACTTGTGAATATTTACAAATTTCTTGAAATATTAATCATTTTACTATTTAATTAGATACATATTACATAAAGTTTGTATTGTTAATTCATGATGATAAAATACTCTTAAAAACTAACCTAAATATAATATATTCAGTACGAAAAAATAATTTAAAAGAACATATTTTAATTAATTAAAAATTAAATAGGTTAAATGTATAAAAGATCAAAATTAAAACTCACTCAAAGTATTATTATTTTGACGGTTAAGAAAACATTTTGTAAGAAATTAAACATTTGAATAGTTTTATTGATTTTTTATGAGTGGGACATTTAAATATTTAAAAATCTTGAAAGTTCTAGTGAAACATTTTGGACCAACAAAATAGTCGTATGTCCCATCAATCAAGAGAATAGAAAATTTAGAATTTTTAAATTCACAAATATTTTTAAAAATTATATCATATTGTATTTTTCATTGCTTTTAGAAAAATAAAATAAAATAAATTGACAGTTAAATATGGGGTGGCACCAACTAAATGTTTGAGCTGTGTAACGTGGGCTCCACCTAAGACCGCGTATTTTTCACATTTCAAAATAGGCGGTGCCTTATCTGTTTGGGTCGGCACATTTTTTGGCGGTAAGATTTGAGGTTACGATGTTATTTTAACGGTAAGGATAAAGTTAACTAATAAATAAAAGTTGAGGGGGGTATTTTTTACCCTTTTTTCTTTTCTAATCATATGAAATTAGTCATTTATTTTATGACTGATTATTCAGGAATAATTTAATTTGATATCTAATAAAGAAATAACTTAATACTCAGTTGGTTGGTTATCTGAACTTTCACTGCAAGAATTCAATTTCTCATATTGTAATCCCCTTTCCATTTTTTCTTCACCTAATCTCGTTTTGAAAAGATTATACAATGTTTACTAGCTAGTTAGAAAATAATTATTCATATCTAAAATAAACTTTTATTTCCTCACAATTTATGTGATATAGTTTAACTAGATATGAAGTTTAAAAAATATTCCAAAGCTATCATTAAAAGACTACACTTTTATGGATTGTTTTTAAAAAAAAAAAAATGAAACTTGACATGAGTAAAATGTTGAATGTTGTTAAACATTTATCTAATATAAAATATGTAGTGAATAAAATAAAAATATATCATATAAATTGAGATAAAAGAAGAGAAAGCATGATGATTTATTTGTAACTTTACAAATCGTATAACTATTCTATGTATAAGTTATGAGGAAATTAATATATTATATTATTATTATTTATATTTATATATAGAATAAGAGATGAACAATTAATATCCACATAATTAATATTTTTTTAAAACTACCAAACAAACTTTGTCCTCCATGGGTGAAAGTTTGATAAGATAGATTGAACCTAATAACTCTAAAGCTCAAAAGTACAATTTTCTTTTTGACTGAATTCAATTAATTTGGAATGTTTAAGTAGAGAATGTAGCAGAATTAAATGACAGAGAGGAACTTATGGAGACTATAGTTTGACACCATAATTGAGGAGTCTTTTTAGTATAATTTCAAAATGAATGGTATTATTCTAATATATAGAAATTTTTTTTTTTTTTAAAAGTATTTTAATTTTGATTAGATAATTTATAAAGATATATATGTTCAAAAGGGGACCAAAGGGGGAAGGTTAGAAAGTTGGGTGGGGAAAGAAGATAATGAGCTTGAGTTGAAATAACGCTTAGGAGTCGTTTAATAGAGTGTATTAGTAAAAAGAATAAACGCATTAGTTTTGTGTATTAGTAATATCTTATTTGGTACACTTTTTCATGTGATGTATAACTAATGGAATCATTATATTGAGGAGCGTATTACTAATATCATAGATTTTTAGGTATTAATAATGCAAAGAGATTTAATACGTGTATTAGTATGGTTAAAAACTCAAAACCTCTTTTACATGTTTTCCACCATAATTATTGAGAATATTTTTGTAAATATTTTTTTTTTATCCAATGCATGTGTTTTAATACATCAAACCAAATAATGTATTAAAAATAATCTATGTATGATTAATGCAAGCATAATTAATACAAACACTACTAATGCACGCACTATTAATACACCATATTTAACATTATTTTTATAATACTTTTATCCACACCAAACACACAATATGCGCTCAATCAAATATTTACATTATTGGAACAACAATAATAATACTCTCTTCGTTCCATATTAGTTGTCCATTTTCTCTTTTACAAATTACATATCTTTTATGAAATCATAAATAAGAAAGATAGTTTTATTAATTTACCTCTTAAGAAACATTTTAGAACTTTATAAATTTGTTAACAAGTATTTATTGGAATAAATTTTTGTAGTAATATGAACGACTAATATAAGACACAAAGTGTATTTTTTTTCGCTCAGTTCATCTCTAATCACCATAGTGCTGAGAAAATCATTAACATCTGATCTCTACGTTTAGTTTTATGTGAACCTATTTAATTTAATGTGGAGTTTGAAATTTTTTCAAAATTGTGTTTTTTTAACATTTTTATTGACTATGGACTAATTTTCTTTTCCCTTTTGACTAAACCATGACAAATTCAATAAATGAAGAATACCAAATGTGAAAATTCAAGTGATTATGTCAATCACGACCTTATAATCATGCGCTACATCATCACAAATTAAAAATTCACAATAAAAGGTCACAACTTTTGCCATACAAATCACACTAAGGATGGTTCTAATGAAACATGGACAACTAGTAATGAAACATGGACAACTAGTATCGTTGAATACTTTAATGAAAAAAAAAAGCACATAACAATTAACATAAAAAATGACCGAGAGTTGATTATGTGACTTATGTTATCTAGATATCTATTGAAATTTTGATGATTTAAGAATTTTACATTTGAGAATTTGATCATGTGATTTATGTTGTCTAGATCATATCTATCGAAATTCAGTGATTTAAAGATCTTTTATTTATTGATTGATCAAATATATTTTACTATAAAAATTCAAAGAATTATCTATTTATTCAAAGATAATTAGTCTTAAACACTCAAGTTTTTCTACATATTTTTTAATATATGACTATATATACTCGATCCATCATGTGGGAAATTGTTGATTTTTTTGTGTGTGAATAAGGTTGGATTCCATGACCTTTAGATTATTGATAAATAAATTGAGACAAAAATAAATATCGATTAGAGGGACAAAAATTAAAAATCATCCCGAGATAGAGGCGATCCGTCCAAAAACATGTTAAAGTGGAGATTCGTTTCAATCTTAGCCCAACTTTAAATCAATTAATGGCCCATTAGATCACATCAACGAGGCCCAAAATAAACTTCAACAAAAGCTAAAGTTAAATTGACCTTTGATTGAACAAAAGAGCCATTTTTAACAAGGTGCATATATTAATTGTACACTACGTTTCAATTGTTGTACTTTTATACCTCTTCGATTTATTCAAAGATTTTTTTTAACTTTAATACTTTGGTTTCTCCGTCTTTCTTGGAGAGGAACAAGTTTGCTGACTGACACTTGTGTAGTTAGATCCAACACAACAACCTCACATGGTACAAACCAACTTTTTTAAAGCTTTTATGTCAGAAGAGGAATCTATATTTATAGTGAAATCAAGAAAATCACCTTTTTGCATATTGTTTTCACTGTTGTTGTGATTTATTGTTGTCTTTGTAATGGCTAGGCCTCTAATTCAATCATCTTCTGTAGATCTTCATAAGAGTTCAGCTACAACAAGGGTATAAAAAAGTTGTCTTTTTTAGTCAATTGGGAATTAGGAATTAATGTAGGTGTTGTTTTTGCTTATGTTTATGTTTTGAATTTGGTTATTGGTGCAGATCTTGAGGACCCAAGTGAGATTCTTGGAAGTTGATAAACCCCATTTGAGATTTTTGAATTTGCCTAGGTAACCTTCTTGAACTCAATTGAGATTTTGAGATTTGGTTATTTGGCTTAGTATGTAGATGCGGAGCTAGAATTTTTAGTTTATGAGTTCTGAAAAGATTGTTTATTCGTAGTAAATGAAAATTTTGATGCAAATACAGGGCTGGCTCTGTCCCTGTTGAGTATAGGGGAATAATTAGGACTACGGAAAGTTTAGGTGTGCATTGAATAAAATCGGAATAAGTTGTGCTGTGTTTATGGTGTAATGAGTTTATTCTATCTTATAAAAAATGAATGCATCATGTAAAGATGGGATCTTTTCCTTGTTCCTATATATGTTTAATCCTTTGTGGAAAGACCCTACCTTTTTTCGATTTGATCAGTCATTGCCAGTGTATTGGGGAGTTCTTTGTGATATTTGCATTAAGATTGTCTAGCTTTTGGTGTTGTCAAAGGCATGCTTAAGCCTTGAAATGAGGTGCAAGATATGTTGAGCGCTTCACGTTGCTTAGCTGGTGCTTCAGTGTTGTCGTTAAGGCTCTAAGGCATGTTTTTCCTTGCCAACGAGCATAATCCTGAAGAGGCGACACTAAATAATTTTATTTTCAGTTTCTTTGTTCATATATAGTCTTGGACTACACATGTATATTTGTAAAAAAAATTCTCCTTTATTTGCACTTAAAGATCCAATGGACCTCAGAGTTCTTTTGCGTTTCTCGCCTTGGATAACACTGCTAGCTTTGCTTAATGTATGGGTTATTAATCTAAGGTCATGAATTGATCTCAGAGTATAACTTTTAAACTGCAGTTGTAATTCAACTCCAAAATTGAAAGCCTGGAAGGGACCAATGACCCTGACCAAGGAAGTGGTGGATGAAAAAGAGATGAGTGCTGTCACTGAACATGAATCGAATGAATTCACTACGTTGAAACATAGATTTTTGAATTTCAAGAAGGACAAATACTTGTAAGCATCATCAGAAATAGGCAACTGTTTTTTCAACTTTTTTGACTGTGAAGGTTTCTTCTCATTTGATTGTTTCGCTTTATTGGACAAGGAAAAATTTGGAGCATTATCAGAGTCTTGCAGACGAACAATCACCAAAGGTAACTTTTCTTTCACCTTTTAGACATTTTCTTAAGCATGGACTTTATTTCACCATTTAGTCACTGATTTTTCTCTTCCTTTTCCAGTCTGTTTTCCCTGTTTGTGATTTGCTGTTCCTTTTCCATATTAAAAAAACTTAAAGTTAATTTTGTGGGTAGTGTTGAAGTGCTCAACTGACATATGAAGGGCAGTTTTTGGTAATCTCTTGTGCAGACTCTCGGGTGTGTCCCTCAAACATACTGGGATTTCAACCAGGAGAAGCCTTTGTAGTCCGCAACATCGCAAATTTGGTGCCTCCTTATGAGGTGTTTTATACTGTACTTGCACTTAATAAATGCTAAGGATGTGTTTTAACATTGTTCAGGATAAAAAAAATTGCATTTTTTTCTTCTGGTGCAGACTGATCCTTCAGAAGTAAAGGCAGCTCTTGAGTTTTCCGTTAATACTCTCAAAGTGAGTAAAATTTATCCAAAAATCCTATGACGTGTTGTTTCCTTTTATAGTTCCATCACTGAGATCTACATTTCATGGCTGCTTACTCTACTTTAGTGCCTGTTTCTGTTATCTCTTGGCTTTATTTGAGAGTTAGAAATTATGGAACGGGGAATAAAGTTACTTGAGGATGGAAATTCTAAACAGGACTTTCCAATAATACAATTTTGAGACTTTCGTAACTGGACTGTTACTCTTTGACTTTACAAAACATGACTCTCATGATGAATTTACTTTATTTACCTTGATGTAATAGACCCTTGTGTTATGCCCCTTCCCCGGACCCCGCATATAGCGGGAGCATAGTGCACCAAGCTGCCCTTTTTTACCTTGATGTAAATTGTGTTGGAAGTCTTAAATGTCCAAAACACAAGGGGAACTTGGATGATGGATTTACTTTTATTCATCACCAATGAATTTAGAAATCCTACAAGTTCATCTCATTTTCTGCTTCCATTTGTTTCATTTCCTCTTTTCTATGTATTTTGCTTTTATCTTTTGCGCAAGGAGGTGCGGATAAGGGGGAGTTGCGGTTATTGGTCTCTCTTGTTTTCATTTTCCTCAAGTTTTCAGGTTTGGCTTCTGTTATCTGCAGGTCGAAAACATATTAGTCATTGGTCATAGTCGCTGTGGAGGCATTCGTGCTTTAATGAGTATGGATGATGAAACAAATTCAAGGTTTGGCTAGTCTCTCTTCTTATCAAGTGTTATAGGCGGTTCTGACAAACTAATTTCTTTATGAAATTCAGTAAAATAGTCACTTATGTGTAATAAGATCTTCTATTAATTCCTTGTAGCTTCATTCGGAGTTGGGTAATTAATGGAAAGGCTGCCAGGACAAGCACAAAAGCTGTTGCTTCCAACCTCAGCTTTGACCATCAATGCAAGCACTGTGAGAAGGTAAATTCTCCTTTTCATACTTTCATTATGTTTTAGTTAGGGAAAATACATAAGTTACCCCTTAAACTTGTCCCAGAAAAAAAAAAACCAATTTTGGTTGCGGTGCAATTAGTACCCCCTCTAACGCTGACGTGGCAGAGCAGCTGCTATCAAAACAGTAGGTAAAACATTGACAATCTCGAGGCCCGACTCCATTGTTTCCGGTGACAATGTCATCTCTAAATCTACACTCCCCCTACTTCTCTTCCTGAAACAATAATCTCTTTTCGTTGAACTTGTTGGCCTGTCCACTATGATCGGCAATGTACCTTACCCATCTGTAATCATAGTAGTACATTAGGAACCGAACTCCTCATTGTTAGCATAGCTCTGTCGAAATTCCCCAGCAAGAAAGACTCTTTCAGATTACTCTTTGTTAAGAAAATTAGACATGATAGATAATTCTTCTTTATGTTTGATGTCTTCACTGATTCTTTTTGTATCTGAAAAACTAGCTAGAGTCTGTAAATGGCTTTTTGGGACAAGTTTAGCAGTTACTGTATGTATTTTCCCTTTTAGTAAAATGGCAGCTCAAACACGCTTGAGGCATAGCCACCCAAACTCATGCCATGGATAAGATTGTCGTCTTTCTCTTTTCCGATTCTTGAATATGGAGAACTTGAAATAACAGTTAGACATTGTAACTCTGTGTATGCATATGATATCCCGAGTATTGAAGCAATGTAAGTATTTTCTACGTTCAGGAATCGGTCAACTGCTCATTGATGAATTTGCTTACATACCCATGGATTAAGGAAAAGGTGAATAAAGGGGAGCTCGTAATTCACGGTGGCTACTATGACTTTGTTGACTGTAGTTTCGAGAAGTGGACTCTCGAGAAAAACTCTCAAGTGGATGATCAAGTCTCCATCAAGAACCGGGAATTTTGGAGCTGAGTAATTCTTCCTAGTCCTTTATTTGTTTTGTTGTATCATTTTTTACTTGTAATACAAAACTCAATTGTTATTCTTGTTGACAAACTAAATGTTGTATAAAGTGTGGACACTATCAGCCACTTGTATTGAGGAAAATGATAATTTTCTACATTCAATTTGTTCTGCTTCTATCATTTTACCCAGAAAAATGATATATTCTTCTGCAATAATGTGAAATGAACCCAGTTCATATCCCTGATTGGTGAATGCAAAGTACCAGCATGAAAGAAGGGACTGAAATACATTGGTGTTCGTGTACATCGACCCTACGAAGGTAGGGGGTAAGGTCTGTGTATGCCCGATTCTCTTCAGATTCTACTTATGAGACTATACTGAATATGGTATTGTTGTCTGTGTACGTTGACCAATGAAAAATAAGACTAGAAAATCTTAGGAACAATAACTTCTGCAGTGACCTTTTTGTTTAGAACTTGTGATTGATCTGTCAGATAGTTATGTTTTATACCTAAATGTATTCTTTAACTTGACTTTAGAGTATTGTTTATGCTCTATAACTTTGGGTTTGTCCAAGTAAACATTTAAATCTGTATAAAATTGAACAAGTAGATACACTCTAATTGATTTGTAGGATGCATATTATGTCATGTAGGACGTGTGTGTCTACTTGTTCAATTTTATACTAGTTTAAGTGTTTATTTAGGCACACACAAAGTTGAAGGTCATAAATGTCAGTTAAGGCTAAATTAAAAGGCACATTTATGGAGGATCCGAAAGTTCAAAAATCCATTTTCAAGGTCATTACATGTGATTTCCCGAGTTTTATAAAGTCGTGTCAAGTAGAATCCTTATTGGTGTATCGTCCGTCGACACTTAAATCAAGGAGTTAGAAACATGATATTCATGGACCATGGTATAGTACTATACTTGCATAGCCTGGGCTTATAAGCTTTTTTTGGGATAATGGGCCGTTGCCATTTGATGGTGATTTGCGTGTAGATTTTATCACTATCTCGTAGAGTTAGAGAGTTTGTTTTTGAAAGTTTCGGGTCAAGTGCATCAAACTCAAGTAAAAGAAGAAGAAGAAAATAATGGATAAAACATAATAGTTAAAAAGAAAAGCAATGTAAAGTCTACTTGAAATAATAACAATAATAAAATAATGTGATACTAAAAACACAATAAACAACATATGACAAGTCCCAACTACTAGAGTACGACTAGTATTTTGACAGACATCTCCACTCATTCCTTTCTAGAGTCATGTCCTCGGTAACATGCGTTGCGACATGTCTTGTTTAATAATCAACACCATCCCCAATCGAGGAAATTCCCACGCTGGTTGTTACCATCATCAATCGATGTATAATTTTTTATTTAAATTATATTTTGACGGTATAATATTGGATAAAATTAGTCTTTTATTTAAATTTTATATCAATTATTTTTCAAATGAAGACAAACCATCTTAATTTTTAAATATTCAGATATTAACACAACATCTTAATATCCAAATTCAATCATCTAAATCTTAATACACAATTTTACTATTCATATACATATCTCAATTCAGATATCTTAATCTTAATAAAAATAAATAATGTTATTTTTGACATTTAACATACATAATTAACTAAATTTACCCCACCCCCACCCAAAGCCTTTTTCTTTCTCAATCTAACTAGAAGAAACTAGATTTGTTGTTCAAACAATTCTTTGAAGGGTGAATACTACTCTATCTGTCCCTAATTACTTGTCCATTTTTAAATTGACACACATATTAAGAAAACAATTAATGACATAGTGAGTTTACCATTTTACCTCTTGTAGACATTGAAATTTTTGAGTTTCATCGAGTCTACACTCGGACAAGCCTTGAAGCAGGGGGCATTTGTAGACATTGAAATTTTGCGGACTCTATAAGACGTGTTTAATTCGAATTGGGACTCTAGAAGATGTGTTCAGTTTCAATTAGAATTCTTGGAGGCTACTCAACCCTAAACCAATTTGTTTGCAACAAATTTTAAAGTGACAGAAAATGAATTGCAATCACAATAAAATAAGAAGAAACATAACTTTATTGATAAATATGCTGGTTCAATTTTGTTCCACCCTTGATTCTACTCTCCTGAGATTTATCCATGATTCGAGGGCCGTTAGTGGCGTATTTTTCGAACTAAGATGATTTAGATTTGACCTCTATATGAATATTCCATGACTTTTGACGTGGAATATTCAAGATCTTGATCTTTAAAAATACCCAAGAGTTTATGAGATATTTTGATATGCCTTTTAAGGGAATTTAGTACCCTTTATATAGGCATAAATTAGGGTTTAAGATTGAGTAGCCTCCAAGAATTCTAATTGAAACTGAACACATCTTCTAGAGTCTCAATTCGAATTGAACACATCTTGTAGAGTCCACAAAATTTCAATGTCTACACCTCTATTAATTATGAAGTGGATGAAAAATTATACATTTTTCAAAGTAATTAGTCATTTAATTGGGGGTATAATAAGTAAAAAGAATTTGTCCTTTCTTGATTTGTCAAAATGGACAAGTAATTAGGGACAACTATAAAAGAAAAAATGGACAAGTAATTAAGGACAGATGGAGTACTAAACAAGGCAAAAACACTGACCCTTCGAACTTGATTGGTTACTATCATACTATATAATGACCAAAAATTAAATTAATTGCCAAAAAAGGGTTGACTTTTGTGAAAAATTCCACCAATATTTGGTCACGGACTAATTGGAATTTTGCTAATAGAAAAATGAAACAATTAAATTTTTTTTGGCATTATTATTTTTTAACAGCTCCACCTTTCATGTTCAGTTAACCCATATTTTGTCTCTCTTTAAATAAATTTTAAAAAATACAAATAAGTCACTATCAAAAAAAAAACTACCCCCACATTAATAGGGCTTTTCCAAGAATTATCATCATGGGGACTCTAAAAATAAAAGTCAACTACATATAGAAACAAAATTTTACCTGACTTTGAAGCAAACCACCATGTTGGATCCATATGGGGTTGACTCATACACATGAAAAAAAGTGAATAAAATATTGATTTGATTGTTTGTAGTTGAGACGAGTGTTCAGAATTTAAACTTGATTGATACGATTTTTAAAGTCGTGTGAAAAAAATACTGAATTTGAATGAATGATGACCCTTGTGTATTAGTAACTTGTAAATTTTGTTAGGCTAGAAGAAATATCATAAATTTTTTAGAATCATATCTACCCAAGTCTTTATGTATGCTATGTACAATGGATTAGGTTTTAAGTTGTAAAGTGATATCATAGGTAGAGTGATTTTTGTGTTATAAAATAAAGTTAAGTGACTTTTTGAGATAATTATTATAAGTTGATCGATTTTTTTATTACTTTCCGAAATTAAAATTATTAGTTAAATGACGATACGGAAACTTAACTCTAGTTTTAGGAGAATCTTAAGTTGTGACTATTCTTTGTAATGACTCATAAGTTAAAATATATTTTATGTTTATTAACATGAATCTAAATTGACTTTCTTAGTGATTTGAATCTAATTCCGATCCTTTATACATATCTATAAAGAGACTTTTTTTCTATATTTAAAAAAAAAGAAAGCATAATTAGGAAATTAGGACATTTGTGAGTGTGCAAATTATAAGGAACAAATCTAATGTTGTGATTGGATTCACAACAATTTTGTGTAGAAAAGATATGGATTATATTCTAATCAAATCATCATAGATTATTTATAAAAGAAGAATGAACAATTTGACCCCTCCACTTTCACATTAATATTCCAAAAGGTTAAAATGAATGGAATTGCAAATGTACGTGTATGCAATATATATGTCCATTATTGTGTGATAATATTTTGTTTTATAAAATACAATTAAACATGTTTTATTCTGTTTCTTAAAGATCCCAATGCATGAATACGAAAAAATAAATAAATTAAAAGACTAATCAATAATTAGAGTAAGTATTTTTGGAACCATCACAAATAACAAATTATTGCTCTAAAATTGACAAATGTGATTTTCAAATTGATTAATCAAACAAAAATGATTACTTTCTTCAAAAAACACTTCCCCAAATAACCGGATTGAAAACTTGGTCAAGCAGACTATGAATTTAAATATATTTATGTCGGACGCAGTTTCACAAATATGAATCCTACACACAATTTTATTTAGTTTTTTTCATCGTTCCACCCTTAGAAAGAGTTAGATATCCCTCCAACCTATATATCTACCAAAAATTCTCAATTATTTTGATTTTTGAGAAAGAATGAGTTATTTGAGCAAGTTATTCCTTATTCCACCTGCTTTTGGATAAAGAAATTAAACCTCCACTTTAACCTCAATTATTGTCATATTAGTTAATTTTAACATTAATTTTCAACTGCCCATGAAATGAGAACCTTTCCTAAAATGGATAAAAGGTATATATATATATATATATACCAAATATTTTTGTTCCAATTATTAATTTAAGTATTACAAGTGAGTAGCATCTTTTCAAATCCTTCTTTAGTGGTTGACTCTTGTTCACATATCTACCGAATACAAGTCAAGTTTAGGTGGCACAGGTCCTTTTTTTTATTCATATTCGATATTCATATTACAGTTTGACTAATTCTAATTCGTGCTTCGTAGGGTCCAGACATGAAGATGGCGTTTCCAATAAGATTTTTTTTCCGTTTTCAAAGCTCGAACGTGATACCTCTGATTAAGAATGGAGAAATTTCAATCATTTCGTCACAATCCAGATCGGTAGGTCCAAATTTATTTAAAGCACCCTAGTAGGACAAATATACAAGATAGAAAAAATAGATAATTTAGAATATATTTTTTACAATTTAATATCTTTAATAAACAATTGTGACAGTAGTTCAACTGCAGTGCCAAAATTTCTATTAATTTAAATTTATACAAAAGAAAAAGAATATTACAAATAGGATATAGAGCAGAATTTCTGCATGAGAATAATTTGACAGAAAAGTATTATCCATTCTTAATTAGATCAGGTCTCGTATTCGAGCTCTAAAATAGAGTCACATTTGTAGAAAGTGTTTTATACGTAAAGTGAAATGTTTCGATGCAAATTTGAATTAATCCGCCAAATTAAAAAGGAAAAAAAACTGTCACTAGCTGAGTAAACTGGCTCTTGATATTTTATTGCCTATTAATAATTTGAAAGCAAGTTCAGCTAATCTGAAATAATACATTATGTTCTTGTGCATAGAATTAATACATTTTAATATATTATACATAAGAATTGAAAATATTCCAATGTATTGTACAATTGACACTTAGAAATCAATTTATTTTTTAAAAAACTAGACTCTACATACCTTATCCCTCTAAATTATAAATATGTACACATAAAGCATCAACTACCAATAATACTTTATAACACAAAACAAAAAACATCAACTTTGATTTTTCTTCATCTACTCCACTCTCCCTTCACATTTTTCCTCAAAATTCTTTAAAATCCCTCATAATTGTTACCAAAAAAATCTAGCAAATTAATTAAAATATAGTCATTGTAGTGAAAATGTTAATGGAGAAATATTCACGGTCTTATGAAGATGAGTTGATAAAAGAACTTCTTGATGATGAATCACCATTCTTTTTAGCACCTCAACATGACTCAACAACTTCTTCAAGTGATAATTATTATTCACTTGATGTAACAAAGAGCTCTATTTCTTCACTTTCCCCATGGCCTAACAATATTCATGTTGATGTAGAGAGTGGTTTGTCTATGACAAGTAATGGAGTACTTCAATCTCATGATGCTAGGTTTGAATTTTCTCTCTTGATGCTTTTAGTTTTATAAGTTCTATACACTGACAGTGTAAAAAAATTATTTATGTTCGATCTCTATAATAAGCATTACTTATTTGCTTTCTCATCCGCATTGGAAAGTTTCACTTTTGGAAGATAAAGTCTTCCTACTAAATGTGATTTTTTCCAAGATTTCGAACTTGAATTCTTTGAATAAGAATAAGAATATATGAAGGGAACTCTGACCTGCTATAACATGTTAAATTACTCTAAGAGTGTAAACAAAATTTACATAACTTATGTTCTTTAGACTAGTTAACTTTTTCTTGTTCTTTTTGTATACTATATTAGAGCAAATATTGTCTTGTTCTTTTTGTTTTCCTTTGCAATGAAATTGAATTTTGTTCATATTAATGCAGGAATTTAGGGTTGGGAAGAGGGTTAGACATGATGATGAATAAGCATGAGGCTCATGAGGCTAAATATACATTGAGAATACAGAGTTGTGGTAATGCAATGGCTGATGATGGTTATAAGTGGAGAAAATATGGCCAAAAATCCATCAAGAATAGCCCATATCCAAGGTATAATATATATGCTCATATATACCTATTTAATTTTTGCCTCATTTTAGTCATTTTTGGTTTTGAAGTTCAATTATTTTTGTCAGCCTTCATCTATTTTTGTTTGAACTTCAATCTTACATGCATGAACTTCGAACAAAAATGAATGAAGTCGGGCAAAAACAGTTCAATGTCAAACTATGTACATTAAGGAAAAAGTTGACCAAGATTCAAATAAAAATGACCGAAATGAGAAAACATGACTAATCATCAGCGGTCAACCATATGAAACTTTAGACATGTGCCTAAAATTATGTCAAAACCTACTTCAGACACTGTATATCTGAAGTGAATACATATATAATCTTTTTGTTTAAACAGGATAAAAATTAAATGACAGCGTCAAAATCGGATATTCATACACCTCCACCCCCCAAAAAAAATATTATTTCTGTTGTTTTTTGATGTTATTGAATTGATTTCAACAGGAGCTACTACAAATGCACTAATCCAAGGTGTGGAGCCAAAAAACAAGTTGAGAGGTCCAGTGATGAGCCCAACACTTTCATAATAACTTATGAAGGCCTTCATCTACATTTTGCTTACCCATTTATCACTCTTGATCCACCTCAATCTCTTAATCAGTCCAATAAAAAGCCCAAAGTAACAAATTCAAAAGCCCATATCTATGAATCTGAAAACACAAGTGAAGTTGATGAAAGCCCAATACTTGTCAACCCAGGCCCAATTGTTGAACTTGAACAAGGATTGGGCCTTGATAAAATGGGCTCACAAGGATTGGGCTTTGATGAAATGGGCTCACAAGGGTTACTTGAAGATATGGTTCCATTAATGGTTAGAAACCCATCTATTATTAAGCCCACAAACTCATATTCTTCATCTTGCTCTTACTCATCTCCACCAACTTCTCCTTCATTTTCTTGGTCAAATAATTAGTGTTTTTTTTTTACTAGTAAATTATTGTATGTATGATATTTATAGACTATATATTGTTGTAGGAAAATAATTATATGGTGATTTTTAGCTAAATAAATTGTGGGTGAAAACCTTGTAAAATTCGTTACTTGGACTCACTTGTCCTAAATCAATAGAAAAAAAGATTTTCACACGGTACAATTGCTCATCAAAATAAGATTTTGTTAAATGTATATTTGTTAAAAACATATAAATGATAGTATACAATATATACATATTTAGTGTATATATTTTTTTACAAATTGACTAATGGATATAGTTGTTTTGGCTGAGCAGACAAATACTATCAAAACAAACGTCAATAAGAAAAGTATAATTTCACTTCCCCATCATCACAAATTGCAATAGTTATGTTCTTCCTCCCTTCAAAGATCCATCAATGATAGCCAATAGATTTTTAAAAAAAGGGATAATCACGAATTCGAATTATTCGATCATCTACTTTTCAAAATATGTACAAAGTATATAGGTTGTGTATAATGATAAAGTTAGAAATTTTACAAAAAGTGATCAAATTTGGAATAATAAATACATTTAACCTCTATACACCACATAATCTTTCGACAAAGAGTATGGATCAAACCATCCTTAGCCTAATGTGGGTTCGCCCATGGTTGTGTATACTTCATACTAAATATATATATTATACACATGATATATCTATTTACATATATACACTAAAATAATGTGTATATTATGATATTTCAGTCATGTTGGTAAACTGGTTGGCCGAGCAATATATATCCGTAACTTTCCCTACAAAAATTGGGCCCAAATGCATCCACCTTTCATGTCCATCAACTTTTAGCCCATAGATACAAAAATTGGGCCCGAATAAGTCCAGCTTCCATCATTGGACCTCATTACAAACTTGTGGCCTATCCTGCAACCACATAGAAAAAAAAACTCCAATGACCAAATTACCCCTAAACACCTACCAAACTATTCCTTCCGTTCTAATTAATGTGACACATTTCGAATTTCGAGATTCAAACAGTTCTACCTCTTAACGTAAATTTTTCATATATCTTTTAAATATTTTGAATTGTCAATTATTGTGACCCATAGTACTTTCTACTTAATTTATAAATATATAAATTTTATTTCAAAAAAATTAAAGATTTCATTCGCAAAATTCCGCAAAACCTAAACTGTTTGACTCTTAAAAACACCAAAGTAATTTCCCTTCCAAGGTCAAATAAGTAAATTCACGTAGTAACCATGGCATTCCTTTCCCGGTTTTCCCTGTTACCCAAAGTTCTCTGATTCTGCAATTTCTTCGACCTAAACAATAGCTCCAAATGCAAAAAATCTTATAAATCTGTGAAAATTAAACTTTGTTTTGCTAATTTCTCGTCGATATTAACAATCGATTTACCTTAAAGGATCCGTTTTTCAGAATCGATTTCTAAGGATTTGAAATTGTTGAAAAGGAAATTCATGTTAAGGAAATCACCAAAAATATGATGCTTTCACGTATTAGCCGCTCCATATCTAAGGCTTCTCGTTCCAGCATTCACAAAGTAAGCTCTCTGTTCATGTATTAATGTTATTGATGAAGGTGTTTTTTTTTTTTTTTTTTGGAAATTGATAATTTTGTGATTGTTTATCGTTATGTTTAGGGTGTTGGATATGGAGTGAGGTCGGCGGTGTTGGATGAAGTGGCAACCGGCGGCGCGTGCATTACACGCGTTGATGGCGGGATAGGGTTTGTGAGAACGTATTTGACGTTGATTGGAGGTGGAAGGAAAGGTTTGAGTAAGGCGTATTTGTCGGAGCTCGATTCGGTTTTGGCAAGCCCTAGGCTTAGGAGGTTTTTCTGTAGCGAAGGGCCAAAGAGAAGAAGTGAGAATTGATTGAATAATTGAGCTTTTTGATGAAGTATAGATTTTTGTTTGGTTTTCAATGCTTATTTGTTGAATGTTGTGTTTTTGTAGACTATGAGAATTATTATCCAAAGAACAAGATAGAAATTCCCAAAGCAAATAATAATCAAAAGGCCGAGTCGGGCAAAGGTATGATAGTGCATTGCTTTATGTGTTTTGGTAAATGCATGGATTATGTTTAAACCAACAACTAGGCGTCAATCTCAGTTGAAGTCGCCTATATTGATCCCCTGTAGCCATTCTGCTTCATTTTGAAGTTCTAATTGTGTATTGATGATACAGCACGGAGATGCAATTTATGTAAGAAATTGGTTGTAGAATTATATGAAAAATATATAGGAGAAACAAATGTTCTCCTGTTTAAAGCTTTATTTCTGGGTTGTGTACAATGAGCATTCTTGCTTTGGTTTGTGTTGTTGCAGAGGAAGGTTCAGGTGAGCAAGGAAATCCTCAGGAGAACTTCATTAAGCTAAACTACAATATACTAGCACCCTTATTATTTATTGGGTTTATTCTGTCATCTATCCTCATGTCTCCTCGAGAGCAGCAGGAGGTTAGTGCTTAAACAGAGTTTTTTTCTCCCATGTCGATCTTGTCGTTCCAGCTCCCCCCTAACCCCTCAGGCCCTCACCCACACAATATGCACCCACACACACAAAAAAAAAACCTTTTGCTTTTTACTAGAAGTGGATGAGTTTAGGGCCTGTAAGAAGAATCGATCTTAAACATTTCAATATATATGTGAAGACCAATTTTACCTCTACATTAATTGTAATGGAAACAAAAACACAGTCAGTCACCTGTAAGATAATTAGTCACTTGGATAGAGGATGTTAAATGTACGGCAGCAATAGCACTTTTTTACCTTTCCATATATATATATATATAAAATCCCCTTTTATGACTATAGAACATTTGCAGTTAAATTTCCACAATTAATATGATTTTTCTTGTTTAATTTGATGAGTCGTAAAGGAAAATGATTAGGAATGGACGACTTTGTTAGGTTGAGTCATTACACGGGAACATTTAGATACCGGATAGTAATATGGAGAGTCGTAACCTTTTCTAGATATTGGATTGTTGGTCTAATTGTTAAAAGGAAAACAATTTTCCAGTCTGCAATTATTGCATTTATATGTCTTATTTACTATTTGGAGAGTGAAAGGTTATTCTCATTGACCATACTTTTTCCTAATACTTCCAAAATATTTGAATTGTTAACTATTGTGATTTATAGTACTTTTTATTTGCTTCTAATATGTAAAAAAAATTGAAAAAGAAAATTCTATGTCCGAATACAACACCGAACATTAGCTAGTTTGATCCTCGTCCTCCAAATCAAGCTACATAAATTGAAATGGAAGGAGTAACAATTATGGAAGACTTGATCATGTTTTCCATTATGGTCTTTTTGGTAATATTAAAACTTGGGTTCTTATATGATACATAGGCTTTATGTTCCTATTTCATATTACTATCTGTTTTTTATGTTAACATATCCAAATTCGGTTGTTGTCTAGCGTAGAGTTTATAACATATGTCAGAACAAGTATTGTTTCTATTATCCTATTGACGACAAGTTTTGGCATGAGGTAATGGCCCTGCGTCGCACTAGCTTGTAAGTTTCCTACTTGTTGAATGAGCATAGAAGAATCAGAATGAATCTAGGTGCTTATTCTACTTCATACAACCATTCACCACTTTCCTAGAGCTCACTTCTATTGCTGATATGTTCTTACTCAAACATATATTTATTTTTTTGATGATGAGGGAAACCCGCAGCCGCTACCCTTTGGGTGCGCACAGGGTAAAACCCCCGCTCCTATGCAATAGCTCGCAAACCACATAGGAGAGGTAACCCGTTCTAGGCAAGCCCGGTGCGACGAGCTCGACCCAGAAGGCAAACCCCTTGCTTTCGCTGGCAAGGGGTTTCGAACTTGAGACCTCCAACATGGAAGTCCCAAGCCCAAACCACTCGGCCACCCCGAAGGGTTTAGTCAAACATATATTTTGATGAAGAGTCTCTCTTAGTATAACGATATAACTGTGAATTTATGAAACCATGCGACTTTTTCCATATATGTATTGTTTAACTGATGAGATGAGTAAAACTGGTGCGAATATAATTAAAGGGGCAGTTATCTTATCTTCAGTTATTGGTTGTCTTCTGTAACTTGCTTCTCTTTCTTCTCACAGCAACTTTCCCAAATGTACATTTTCAGATTAGCTTCCAAGAGTTCAAAAACAAGCTACTTGAAGCTGGTCTTGTTGATAGGATTGTTGTGACTAACAAATCTGTAGCCAAAGTTTATGTGAGAAGCTCTGCACCTGGTCCTGATCAAATTGGTGACGACGCTGTTCAAGGTCCTGTAGCTGGTAGAAATGATAGAAGAAATACGAGCCAGTACAAATATTACTTTAACATTGGGAGTGTCGAGTCATTCGAGGAGAAGCTTGAAGAAGCACAGGAGGCATTAAGAATAGATCCTCATAATTATGTTCCTGTTACATATGTTGATGAACTGAATTGGTTCCAAGAAGTGATGAGGTTTGGTCCAACAGTGTTGCTTCTTGCTGTCCTTTATTTTATGGGACGTAGAGTGCAGGGTGGGATGGGTGTTGGAGGCCCTGGTGGAAAAGGTGGTCGTGGAATATTTAACATTGGCAAAGCGCATTTCACAAAGATGGATAAAAATGCCAAGAATAAGGTGAGTCTAAGTTTCTAACCATACACGTTTCAAACTTGGGTGCAGATTCAGAAGTATTGATAGTGTTTTTAAAATCTATATCTTCATGCCATGATATTTCATGATTAATTCTTGGAAAGTCTGTTGACATGTCCTTGGTACAGGTCTTCTTTAAAGATGTGGCTGGATGTGATGAGGCAAAGCAAGAAATCATGGAGTTCGTCCACTTCCTTAAAAACCCAAAGAAATATGAGCTGTTGGGAGCCAAAATTCCGAAGGGTGCTCTTCTAGTGGGTCCTCCTGGGACTGGGAAGACACTTCTGGCCAAAGCTACAGCAGGAGAGTCTGGTGTACCTTTTCTCTCTATTTCTGGATCAGATTTTATGGAGATGTTTGTTGGCGTTGGACCAGCCAGAGTTAGGAGCTTATTTCAGGAGGCAAGGCAGTGTGCACCTAGTATAATTTTCATTGATGAGATTGATGCCATTGGTCGAGCAAGAGGACGAGGTGGCTTTTCAGGAGGACATGATGAACGTGAAAGCACTTTAAATCAACTGCTTGTTGAAATGGACGGTTTTGCCACCACATCTGGCGTGGTTATACTTGCTGGCACAAATAGACCTGATATATTAGACAAAGCCTTGTTAAGACCTGGTCGATTTGATCGTCAAATTACCATAGACAAACCAGACATAAAAGGCCGTGATCAGATATTCAGGATCTATTTGAGCAAGTTGAAACTTGACCATGAGGCATCCTTTTATTCCCAGAGGCTTGCTGCTCTAACACCAGGATTTGCTGGAGCAGACATTGCAAATGTTTGTAATGAAGCTGCTTTAATTGCCGCAAGGAATGAGAGCACAATAATTACAATGCAACATTTTGAGTCAGCCATAGATAGGGTAATTGGTGGTCTTGAGAAGAAGAATAAGGTATCCAATCCTCAGCTTTTCCCTTTCATTATCTACTTTTCATTGATATGTAGCACATTTTCAATACTAGACATTTCATATAATGGCTTTGTTCTGGATCTTGGTTATGGAATACATTGTTTTCAGCTTGAAATGTTTAGATTTATGTAACTCATCGCCGAAATAAAAAGGAAGAGAGAGAAGTGCATGGATTTACGTATGCTTACTATTTCTGAATTTAAAAAGAGAAAAAATTGCTGGGGATATTATGTGATTTACTAATATCTTAATCTTATTGCCTCTCCCATGACTTTCCAGACCAACCAGCCCGGATCTACCACTCAGTTGCTACGGGAAAACATATATAATTGTGATTAGGGCATTATCAGGGGATGTTTTTATTACTTTCTTGGAAGGAAGTGGTATTATGATAGAAAAATCCTACAAGCGTTTGAGCTGATTATAAATTTGGAATTTCTCTGTTTTCTTTAGTACTAGGCAAGTATGTCTTTTGCTTCTCTTCCTCTCTTTTTTTTTTGTGTGGGTGAGGTGGGGGTTGGTTGGAGGTTATGAATATTCAATGAAGTATTTAACCTGATAAAAAATGATGTTGTAATTGTCAAGAAGCTTATGGTCATTGGGTGCAAAATACTCTTCTAAAGGCCAGGCCTGAAACTCCTTGTAGCAGGTGGAAAATTTAGTTTTCTTTTTTTTGGGTGGGAAGGATCCAATATACCCATTCAGTATTGTAAGAATAGCCGCTTTTATTACAGTGTCCCAAGTCAGTAACCACTGGAGTGACCATTTGTTGAATATCCTGTCAGCCAAATTCTTTTGGCGGGCATCATAGATTCAAGATATTCAATGTAAGAACTCTTTCTGTAGGGGTTTGAGTTGGAAGCTGTGGTGACCGTTTGGTCCTTCGCTGCTACATCCAGGGATATCCATAAAGTTTTCTTGGAGAGTTTTGTTTTGGTTATTGATCACTTTTTATATGTTTAAGAAGTAACATTATGGAGAGTATTTGAAGTGAGAGTAGCTCTTGGTATACTCCACTTCAACACCACTATAACTGCTTCTTGTTGACTTGATATGAGTATGGAACAAACTTGGCATGGAGAGGGTGGTGGGCAAAGATTGACCTTTCTGTACATTTTCTTTTCTATCTCTCTTTTTGTCAGTTTTATTAAAAAAGGAATTTGGGTGGACGTGCACTTTGGGGAAGTATGATGTGGCTAGTGTTAGAAATTTCTGGTCCAAGGTTGAGTTGTGAAGTTTGAAGGGTAAACAATTTCTTTTGTTTCGGAATACATTACATCTCAAAGCTTTCCTGTGTGCTTTCTGCAGGTCATAAGCAAGCTAGAGAGGCGGACAGTTGCCTATCATGAATCTGGTCATGCTGTTGCTGGATGGTTTTTGGAACATGCAGAACCATTACTAAAAGTGACAATTGTTCCTCGGGGTACGGCAGCCTTGGGATTTGCTCAGTATGTTCCTAATGAAAATCTTCTAATGACTAAGGAACAGCTATTTGATGTGACATGCATGACTCTTGGAGGTCGAGCTGCTGAGCAGGTGAATATATAGGGAAAACAAATATTATCTTGCTTTCTTATTTTTCCCTGTAGATGGCCTTATAACTTGTTTGGCCAAACTTCTAAAATCAGCTTATTTTGAAAAGCGTTTTTTCCAAAAGTGCTTCTATAAAAAGTACTTATTTTCTCCCAAAAGTTTGGCCAAACACCTCACTTCAATAAGCACTTTTTTGAAAAACTAAGCACTTTTGACACCTCTCAAAAGCTTGGCCAAATAGGCTCTTGGGCACCTTAGTTCAACCGGTGTCATCCAACACTGCTTCGTCGAAAAATATTACTACCTAAATACCTATATAAATAATATGCTAAAACAAAAACAATATAGTTGACCTTACTTAACAACCTGTTTCTTTAGGCTACTGGCCAAGCACTTTATTTCCGGAAGCTAGGTCTAGGGTCGAGTCCAACTCTGACATGTCATTGTGTAAGATTTTTGGGCATCTGTATCTGTATTAAAGAGAAGAACAAAATATAGGTTGTGTGGTTTCAAACCAGTGCTTCTCTAGAGTAAAAATAACTGAAAACTACTGAGCAGAAGCTCCTCCCAATATAGAAAAAGAACTAATTAGTATTTTCAGAAGTTGTTATGAAGAAATGTCAGAAAAATAAAATTCTGTTGAGGTGGTAATAGGTGATTGAATTGTGTTTATTAATCTAGGCATCAGCTACACTTGTGACCCCCTAAGACTTCCTCACCACGTTCTGCTAATCTAGGCATCAGCTATGCTTGTTATTCTTTTTGCTTTTCTTTATCTTTCCCCCTAATATAAGGTTAGTTAGTAGCAGGTGAATATCTTATGACTTGAGTAGAATGTGAATTATCTCAGGTGAACTAAACTAGGCGAGTTCCACAGTTCTGCTTAAATACATTTTGGGCTTAAAGTTGTGCAACACATCTTTTGTTCTTTATTCTTAAAAGGACATCTTTAGGCGTAGTATTAAAGAAGGTATCTTCTTGCCGAAGACCTAACTTTTGCAGATCAGTAAATGTAAATTTAAAGGGGCCTGTATGTCTTATGATGTATGATAAGTTTGTCTTTTATATTATATGCTTTCTAACCTCAACAATAGTAACTCAGGATATGATGGGCTCTGATTTGAGTGAATTTTATAGGATAAACTTATTAGTATATTGTCTGAGAAGATTTAGTACCCCAGTGTACATGAAGAATTTGGTTTTTTAAATGCCAATCTGCAGCATCACTTTTCTACCATCATAGCAGCTTGGCTTTTCTTACCTTTTTCTTATTTGTGAATAAGATACCTGAAGTGTTGTCATTTGGATTTCATTTGTTGACTAGGTTTTGATTGGGAGGATCTCGACTGGTGCCCAAAATGATTTGGAGAAAGTCACCAAAATGACATATGCCCAAGTAGCAGTCTATGGTTTCAGTGACAAGGTTGGTCTTCTTTCTTTCCCACAAAGAGACGATGGATTTGAGATGTCAAAGCCTTACAGTAGCAAGACAGCAGCAATTATCGACACTGAAGTAAGAGAATGGGTCTCCAAGGCATATGAACGCACTGTGCAACTTATAGAGAAGCACAAAGAACATGTAGCACAGATTGCAGAATTACTACTTGAGAAAGAGGTCCTTCATCAAGAAGATTTGGTTCGGGTATTGGGTGAACGCCCATTCAAGAGTCTCGAGCCCACAAACTATGATATATTCAAGCAAGGATTCGAAGAAGAGAACAAAGAAAGAAAAGATAACCCCGAAAATAAGACTGTAGAAGATAACGGATCACCACCGGTCGTACCTGAGGTTGTTCCATTGTAGTTGTTGGTTGGTGCTTTGTAAATGATAAGGTGGTGTAGTTGCTCTCTGGATATTCACTTTCACTTCTTTTTAGAAAAGAGTTGTAGAAGATAGAAAAAAACACATCTTGATATTAATAACACAGAAATCCATTTCTCATTTTGTGCACCCCATGAAATCACAAAGAAAAAGATGAGGTGAAAGAAATACTGTAATCTAATTGTATCAGGTTTGCTTACAGTTTTTCCCTTGCTAAACTCTTATATGCACATATTTTTGAAATTAACTTTTTATTACTTAATTTATCTAATTCACTTCAATTTGAATCAACTATTCCATGTCACTTAGTCATCTCTGCCTCGCTGCGGGTCAGCACCTTCGAAAGAAACGGAGGACTTCATTCAGTGACCCCGCGATCGCCCTTTGAACGATCAGAATAAGGTAAAGCTTGAAGATAAGTTTTGTACTCAATTAATTTCTCAGTCCCTCTAGTCGGGTGGGCGCCGACCGGTAAGATTGTCTTCAATTTTTTGAAATGTTTAATGCTCAAACTAATTAGATTATCAAAGAGTTAAATTTTTTTTAAAATGTTGTCTTAACGTTGAATGTCTTCTAAGGGTAACAATTCCTATAATTGTAATTAAAAGTAGGGGAAAAGGATAAATATACCCTCGAACTTTGATAAATGGTACGTCTATATCCTTCGTTATACTTTTCGTCCGTCTCAGCCCTTGTCGTCCAATAATCGGTGCACATTTACCCCTCCCACTAACAACACCCTCTTTGTGTACACGTGGCGAAAACCTAAGCCACTACCCGGTTGACCAATTCTTTTAATCCAAATCCGAAGAACCCACCCCATAACCCAATAAATTCACCCGATTTGTGGGTAAAATATACTCTCTAAAATCTAAAGAAAAGACTCAAATCCTAAGTCATTTTTGTTCATCTCACAAATCCTAACCTAGTTCATCAGATTTTAGAGAGTTCATCGGTGCAATTGCTGCCTCAAATGCAGGCGATTTCTTAGAAACACACATCAGTGTATCATTTTGTCCAGCCTCGTCCTTAAATGCAGTCGAAGGGTTAGAGGATTCATAAGCTAAAGTTGGATGTCTGCTGCTACTGCTTGTGGTGCCCAGATGCGAAAGTTGATGCCTGTTTTTGTTGCTTTTGTTAGTGGAGGTGTTAATGAATTGGAGTCTTTTTCGGCAAATTTTACTAATTATTGAGTTTAATTTTCCTAATTATTGAGTGTAAATTTTACTAATTATTGAGTTTAAAATCTAAAGAAAAGACCCAAATTTTAAATTTTAGAAGGTATATTTTACCCACAAATTGGGTGGGTTTATTGGGTTATGGGGGCGGATTCTTAGAATTTGGGTTTAAAAAGTTGGTCAACCGGGTAGTGGCTTAGGATTTCACCACGTGTACACAAAGAGGGTGCCGTTAGTGGGAGGGGCAAATGTGCACCGATTATTGGACAGCAAGGGTTGAGACGGACGAAAAGTATAACGGAGGGTATAGACATACCATTTATCAAAGTTCGAGGGTATATTTGTCCTTTTTTCCCTTAAAAGTATTATGAAATATTATATATGTAAAAAAGAAAATGATACTCTAATTGGAATATTCAATGAAGTGCTTAATTTTATTTTTAAAAACTTTTAGAATAATTTTGATAGTTTAGTTAACAATTGATTTTATTGAAAATTTCAAAATGATAATCAATAAAAGAGATTTAAACATTTGTGTTGTTATGTAACGCACAATAATTTATATATGTTTATTATTTTTCTTACAAAATATTACAAGAAATGTTATACTGTTCATTAAAAAGAAAAATTAATTATTAAATTATAATCAATTACAATATTTTTTTAAGCATTTATGAGAATAATATATCAATTAAATAAATAAAGGTAAATCCCTCTTCTAAAATTTGATTTTAGGTCATCCATTCTATTGAGTCGCCTCTGTTCCCAAGGTTGCATAAATTTAGTCTACCAGACAAAATGTGGCTGCGGAAATCTAGTTTACCACGCTTCTGATTGCAGTGCGTTATTTCTAACTGTTTCCAATGTAGTAAAGCTACGCTGTGTATTTATCTTTGTTGTTAGGGGTGTTTTCATGGAATTGCCTTGGCATCGTGTGTAGATTGATATATTGAGGGATACCAATCAATTGTTTTCTATTCATAAAATGCATACAACTTCGATTGCTGATTCAATGATTTTTTATCCTTATTATCTTGTTAAGTAGTGATTAACTGATCATGTTATTACAAACGGTTTAATCCTATATGTAAGTTACACAGATAATTAGTTCATCTTTGGGTGTGGGTGCAATGAGTTCGGCTCCGATAAAGTTAAATGAGCGATTTGACTTGAATTTAGACGGATTAAAATAATTTTTGAATCATTAAATTGGTGAGTCATCAACTCACTCAAAATTACTATTACTAGAGTGGATAGGTTCAAAATAATCTAATCTATAAATCATAAGCTGACGTTGTTGAACTCAAACCATTTTTAATTTCTTTTCCTTATAATTTAGTTAACTGCTATATTGCTATTTAGGCTAATATATTTAGAGAATTTTTATTGTATTGCAACTCTATCAAAATAATAGTTGATACAATATAAATATTCTATACATAACTAGTGTATTCTTTTGTATATATATCTGGTGAGTGACTGAAAATATTTTTGTGAGCGACTAAATGTATAATTATACCTATATTTAGCTCATGTGCCCCAAACTTATCCATCATCATCGTATCATCATTTCATGAACTAATCTTATAGTCTCTTCTTATAGTCTCTGATCATATTATAAAGGGAAAAATGACAAATATACCTCCGAACTATCGTAATCCGTCATACTATTGGGACATTGATGCCCCTTCCATCTAAAAACTAGAGCATATATGCCCTTCACTCTAATGGAAGATAAATAGGGACACGTGACACAATCTTATCCGTCGATCCGATATTTAATCAGCGGATAAGACTATGACACGTGTATGTCCGTTAGTATAAAGGGTATATATGCTCTAGTTTTTGGACGACGGGGGCATCAATGTCCTAAAAGTATGACGAAGGGTATCTGCATACCATTTACGATAGTTTGGGGGTATATTTATCCTTTTTCCCTATTATAAATCACATATCCCTATATAGAAAGGCAAGAATGTCAAAGATTAGGCTAGAGCCTAGAAGATTAATAGGTAGCCGAATATTACTTTTGTTATTTCATTTAATTTATATTTTTATTATTTTGCCGTCATATTTTCTTGCTACTATGCTTACATATGTCCTACCTTTTTTAAACTCCACATGTAAAATTACGATGAATATATTGTATACTCATTATGAAGTACATAAATAAAGAGAAGAGGGAAGTGTTTTAACACTTGGTGTGTATAGCTGATGCCATGTCAAGGTTTTTATTTATTATTATACAAATATAGAAGTGGGACTTTTAGATGTGGCAATGTATTTATCTACAGTCATCATCATTTTCCTTGCAATAGTGGCAACCAAAGTAACTGTTAAATCAGTGAGGATCCATGGCATATAAAAGAAGAGTAAAGAATACTAATACTATATGTCTTTTTCCTTGGACCCTTTACCTCACATAATACAAATAATAATAATAAACAGATTCTATGGTTCTCAAAACTCTGCACTTCAGGTTTTTTTTTTTTCCGTCCGGTATTTGGTATTTGGTTTTTGTTTTGAGGTCAGACTGATTTGGATTTGTGTCGAAAACTCTTACATTGGAGGAAGGGGGAGAAATTTCACGATGGGTGTCTACGTACTAAAGTGAACCTGCTCTTCTTAAAAAAAACAGAAAAAAAAAACTACTACTATAAGTTTGCGTGTCTTTGCAAAAATAAAAAGAGCCCTAAAACCACTGCACTACATCATATTGTTGTGTCAAGGGTGTCCAGAATATGTTATCTAATCACTTTGTTTATCATTTTACTTGTATATACGGTATAATTTTCCGACGAAGAGTGTCCAATTGGACACCCTGACATGACATGAGTGTAGCTAAGCCATGCTAAAAACATGTATTTTAGAGGAAATTCGTCAAAACTCCCACTTTAAAGAAAGAGAGGGATAAAATGCTCCTTAATAAAGGTGTCACAATATCTAAGATCCGAACCTATGATTTTTGATTGAAAATTCACATTTTTTTAAGTAGTGATAATAATATGCCCTTTATATGAAGTGGTTAAAGTTGTTTTAAAAAAAGGGAAAAGGGTCTGATATACCCCTCAACTTTTGCTATTTGGAGCTGATATGCCCCTCGTTATGAAAGTGGCTCATATATACCCTTACCGTTATACAAACGGCTCACATATACCCCTACCATTACAAAATAAGCTCACATATACCCTTCATTTAACGGAAGTGAAAAAATTAATTTTAAACTTATATTTTTGACTTATAATTTTTTTTAAAATCATTTAGGGGTATATAGGATTCTTCTAGCAAAGTTCAAGGTATATTTCAATATTTTTCATACATAAATTATTTTTTGACTTCTTTGATTTTCATTATTTTAGTTTCTTATTCTTATTTTATTTTTTTCTTTCATTCCTTAGTGTAAAAGAAAAAATTTAAAACTATTTTTTTTGTGGTTATATTTTAATTTAAAACAGTTTTTTTTTTTTTGTCTATATTGCAATTTAATTTTTGTATTTGAAGAAAAAAATTGGTCATATCTATAATAAGTTTTACAAGAATATTAGTGAAACATAAATAAATTTGACCATCAAAATAATAAATCTAAATTAGTCATTAAAACAAAAAAAAGTAAAACAAAAAAAAATGTTTGAGGAGGATTAAATATACTCATATGG
>NW_006238947.1:479892-487817 GCF_000226075.1 Solanum tuberosum
ATATGTGAGCCATTTGTATATAAGTAGGGGTATATATGAGCCACTTTCATAACGAGGGGTATATCAGCTCTAAATGACAAAGTTGAGGGATATATCAGACCCTTTCCCTTAAAAAAATATTGCAACTATTATATTAGATAAGCACTACAATGATCCACAAAAATTGAGGTGAAATTTTGACTAAAGTTCTGATGCACTAGGACTATAGACATGAATGAATGTGCTAAATATGTCAACTATATAATAATATGCTTTTGTCTTTTTACACTTGTTATTTGGACACTGGACTCGCTAGATTTTGACAATTGGGCTATTGTGAATAAAAGCAAAGTTTCATCATCAAAAAAAGAAAGAAGAGAAAAGAACCTAAATGACTTCCTACTTGGAAAGCAATAAAGAAAAAAATTGTACTTAATAAAACTTTATATATATAAAACTTAAAAATTATGTCCAATAATTTGTTGTGTGGTATTGTACTTTCTCCATCTCAAAATACTTATCGTTCTTATTAAGATGTTTTAGAATACTTATTATTTTAGAAGTTTAAAATTACCATTTTTTTCTCGTTTTATCCTTAATAGTGATTACAAACATTTCAATTAATGCATATAAATAGAATAAATATATAATGAAAAGAGATTATATCTTAAAACATGAATAAAGGTAAATAATAAAGTATTCCTCCTAATTAATGTTCTATTAAGGATTATGTAAATGAAAAGCATGATAAATTTTCAGACAAAGGGAGTACTTAAATTTTTAACCAATTGACAATTGGTATTTGAAGTTCGTTGACCTGATTAATTTAGATATGCTCCGCTTAGGGTTAATTTAATAGAGAAGCAACCCAATTAGCCACTCAATACCTTCTTTACCAGCTGGACACTTTCAAAATATCATCTAATAAAATATATAAAAAAAGACCTAAAATATTATAATTCTTTTAATATTTTCTCTAACATGTATTGAATGTACTACATTGGTACTAGTGACGAATCTAGGGTGTACCTAATGGATTTACAGAATTCAATAACTTTAGCATAAATTTTGTATATGAAAATCTACTAAATATAAAAAAAATGTTTAATGTTTGATCAGTGACTTTATCGTTATGATTATATTATGTACTCGAGCTCATTATAAAAATATATAAGCCTTAAATTCTTAATTTGTGTACAGACGTAATCAAGTACGAAAAAAATAATCTAAAGTAGTCGTGTCACAGTAAGTTTGGATCATATATAGTCTCCAATAATTTGGGCACAATAATGAGTGATATTTTTAAGACACATTATGGAAACAAGCTGTACATAGTACGAGCTAGATACCAAAAAAAAATAATAGACAATTAATATTGTAGGTTGGTCCTCCTCTTAGAAAAAATAATGTAACTATAAGTTAAAAGTTGCAACAAAAATAAAATAAAATAAAATAAGAAAATTGCATGAAAAGGACAAAATACATTTACTTTTACAAGATTATGAATGATTTTAATTAGTTTTGTAAATTAAGATCCTAAGAACTCTAAAGTAGGGCACATTTGTCAACATTAAAGAAGGAAAAATTAAGTCCTTAGAACCTTAAAAATGTTCATCTTATCAAATCAAGTATGCATTTACTTAAAGGGTCACCTTAAATATAATATTAGAGCCAACGGAGATTTTAGATTCAAATTTTATCAAACGGTGATTTATAACAATATTCTTGAAGGTGAATGGTCTCGGACTTTGAACTTTACTTGCTTCATGGCCATAGGTAAAATTTCAAGTTTTGCATGTTTTAACTTTTAACTTTGAAGGTTTGCCTATGACCGAACGGGAGTCTTCAAGACCACACCCACTTCTAAGGTCATTGGTTGCAATTTTCATTCTATTATGAAAAACAAAATCTACGTATTTGATCGATAAAAATAAATTATACTGATCTATATTAATAGATGTGTTCAAAATATAATTAACTAAATAAAAATATATCATAATGGTTGACAATTTTAAATGACATGATGATAACCAAAGTTAACAATCACAAGTGTACAACTCAACTTTTGTCTTTCCCCTACTTTTTTTTTTTTTGTAATATTTTTTATTGTAAGGTGTTTAATGAGGAAGGTGATATTATGAGCTCATAGTTTGAGAGAAATGAATTAGGTATATATAGCAATAAAGTGGGGTTAGCATCTATTTTAGGTTTGAGTTTGAAAGTTTTCCAACTGGTGATAGCTAGCTGTACAGCAAAATATATAAATGCCAAGGGCTCACATTTGTCTTTCTAAAAATGAGCGACAATTCGATGTACTAAAATTCTGCTACGTGTGAAATTAGAAAAAAGACATGATCACAAAGATTTATTGTACATAATCTTATTCTGCATTTTTGCAAACTTGAACTCATAACATCCTGATTAGTTGATCATATGATAAAAAACTTTATTAGTTACGCTATGACTCGTTTTTTATTTATTTTTGGTGTACCAAAAGTTCCCCAAAATGTTAAAAAAAAATTTAATCTTCTTTAGGACAATGTATACATTGTCATTTTCTCATGTACCTTTCTTTTGTTTTATCTTTACATGTGGCTTTCAAGAAGAAAGAGATGCTCCTTCACTTGGGGAATGCAATTGCAAGGTACAGTGTAAGACCCACCAATTATGTTAAGTGTGGACAAAATTGAATAATTCAAAGCATCTTTAGTGCCACCACAAAAAAAAGTTTCCTCCACTTAATAAGATATACTTTTATCTTTTAATGGATAAACAGTGTAGCATGTGGTCTGAAGATTGGTTGAGATTTTTCGATCCTTAATTACGAGTTAGAGATTTACAAATAGAGAACTTCTTATAAAGATCGTGTTTTATCCTTATCCGTGATAGAGTAGGGATTTAACGAAGGCTATGTAAATTTTCTTTTCAGTTATATTAAGGGTGTGCAAAATTAAATATACAGTAATAATAACTAAATTTAACCTCTATACATTTATCACATATTTTATCAACGAAGACTATGTACTGGACCAACCTTCACCTAAGATGGCTCCGCTCATGATCCTCATATATATAGTCTACAGACTACTAAAAAAATGTTTTTTTTAACGAATGTCTCGATAAATTTTGCTAATATCAAACTAATAAATATATCATATGCACATGTTAATTATTATGTAAAGTCATGTAGCCCTCTATGACAATAACTTTGCACCAAATGACATTATTTTATGTTACACTAATGTTAACTTGCATTATATGTTCCAAAATATCCACACCCTGATATTTTGTAAGTAATGTGTGAACCAAAAATCAAATAAGAGATATGCTTTAAATCAAGCCTTTGCAACTTTATAAAAAAAAGAAGCATATAGTATAAAGGACTTATAATTCTGATGGAATAGATAAGATCTTCTTGATTAGATAAATTTTGAGTTTGAATTCTTAAAAATTATTTACCCTTTTAAATGGGTCACATATATAAGATGTGACACAATTTTCAGTTTATTAAGAACATGAATTTAGATATGAGATTATGGAGGGCATATTAGTAATAGTAGTATTATTCTTATAGTTTTTGTTCTTCAATTTTTCTTATCATATGTTGTTTCTTGTATTTCGATTAAAATTCTATTTTTTTTATAGTTATTGTAAATTGTTATTGTTACAACATCTTTGTCTTCTCTTTTTCTTCTGTCATCTTTAATTTCGTTGAACTGAGAGTCTATGGCCTATGGAAAATAGTTCATTTACTTTTTAAGATAAGGATAAGATCTGCATATGCTCTATTCTCTCAAACCTCACTTATGCGATAATATTTAGTACATTGTTGTTGTTGTTAATTTGATTATATAACAATTGAAAAAAATTCAACAATTTTCACGGATTAAGGTTTATGATCATAAAATATATAACTTAAAAACTTCAAATTATCTATTTACACAAAATTTGAATTTTAAATTACGATTGAAACCATGTTTAGAAACCATGTTTAGATGAGGCCTTAAAGATTAAAAAAAAAAAGAAGTACAAATCACAAGAAGATTAAAATGAGTTTAAGATACTTTCACTTTTTGAAAGTGTCAATTCTTTTAACACTTTCACGTGAAATCCACTTCGACTTTAATTATTTACACTCTTATGACTAGCTCTGATTAATATGACATATATATTTAATCAAATGCTATTAGTTTAATTGATTCTCCTAATTGTTTGTTTTAATTCCTGGAATGCGACCTTAGTTTCCTAGACCTTATTATAAACATGAAATGCTTTGTGAATCGAACTTCAATATAAATATCAAACATTAGATACGATGATCATAACATGTTCTTAAGTATCAATATGGATGCCAAAATAGTGTGAAAGAATATGGATAGATTTTTGTATTCTTTCATATCATGTTCTTAATTATTTTTTTTCTAGTCTTGTTTACAAAAGATACAAGGAAGGTTACGAATTTGATCTGTGAAAGTACTTATTAATGTTTGTATTAAGATAGACTATGTACATTTCACTTCTTGAAATGCGACCTTAGTTTTCTAGACCTTATTATAAACACGAAATGCTTTGTGAATCGAACTGTCTTTTTATGCGAGGTTGGGTTGTGGACAGGTGCAGCTCTTCATACACTTGGTGTAGCTAATGCCATGTCATAATTAAGTTTTATTAAAAAAAAATTGAGGTGATGTGCCAATGTCTGTTTGTGGATTCATCTTATCTGCCTTGCACATTAATTTGTGGCTAACATAAAAAAGAATTTAACTTAGTTTTGTATTGTATATTAATAAAAATATATATACTACCGTGATTTAAGGAAAAATATAATTTAATATTACTATTTTTTTCGTTCTTAATTAGTCACAATAAAAATTTCAATATTCAAAAATATATATTTAAGAAATACTACCCGTTACAATTTTAATCATATCAATTTGATGAAAAAAAATTCATATATATACCCTTTATTACTTTATGTATTAGTGTGATAAAGAAATTATTTTTACAAAAAATGCTAGAGCTAGAGTTAGAGCCGTGACATGGTATGATATTATTCGTTTTTGGATAAATCTTTAAAAGTCTTTGTATCATTAAGAATATACCTATGTCGTATACATTTTAATTTTCTAATTTTATTCAATAATTAATGTGGAGTTAATACTGTATATCACCAATATGATCGAGCATATTGAAGCCCAAACGGCCAAATCTAGCTTCTTCTTGTGCGTATGTGTTTTCAAGCTAACATTGACATCATAAAAATAGTAAATTGAAGTCGGATTTAGAGTAAGAATTGCGTATTTTTAGAATAAGCGTGTCACGTTTAAATAGTTCCAACCTATTCAAAGACAAGATTCAGTGGTAAGATTCAATCTCAGAATCACTATTTGTTCATATTGAAGTATTTGACCATCTTATCTAAAAAAAAAATTAAATTGTTAGAAAGAATTCACTTTTATCTATTTAATTATTTTCTCAACAATATCAATATGAAATCTTATTTTCTCAACAATCTTGAATATATTACTAATAGACTATCCATCAAATCACATGACCAAAAAATTATGGTAATACCTTAAAAATAAAAATAAAAACCAATGGCCCTATCAATTTCAGGTGAAAACTTGATAATTATTTGATTTTATGGAACTAAAAAAATGTGTGATCCACAAAGACTAGACATGAATGGATGTCCTACAATGTATTGCTAAAAACTATAACCAAACAAAATGTGTTTTGTCTTTACATGACCTGCTATATGAACAGGACATTTTAGCATAATGCCTTTTTTGAATATAATATAAAAGCAGCCAGGAAAATGCCCCAAATTAAAGTGACTTTCCTACTTGGAAAGAAGCAAAGAAGAAAATAAAATCTTGACAAAAATTAAAAATAATAATTTATTAATCCTAATCATTTGGTTGTGTTTCTAAATCTACCTACTTAGACTCAACTTTATGTCATTCACTGGTAGTCTTTTTAAAAATAAATATTATCATATTTTCTAATGAAAAACGGATGCTTTTATAACACATTTTACCTATTCCATTAATATGTGCTATATATAGTTCTTTAAAACAATTGTTTATATGACACCGACGAGTGTGATTTATTGGTCAATAAAGTCCAGCAAATTATTGGGATTGAACTCTTGATTGAGACAAAAAAAAATATATCTGTCTAATATTTTGTCGATGAAATTACTAATCCTTTTTGCGAGTGGAAAGTACTAACAATTGTTATGTTATATAATTGAGGTGCTCGCAAACTTGTGTTATTATTAATATAAAACAATTGATAATGAACTAATTTAAATGCCCTTTTGGATTCTTTATTAATGCTTTTTGTTAAAGTTTCCAATCTTAGTAAAAGTGGAGTAAATATGACAAGCATGCATGCATGCACTTGCAACATTAAAGAAACAACATAAGCTACAAATTGTTGTATGTATATACACTATACAAAAACTAGTATATATACTATTAGTTAAAACTCAAAACCAAAAAGGAAAAGGAGGGAAAAAAAGGTCTAATATATGATATACTATTTGCTTTTTGCCATGTTGGGCAATGCAAAATGTATTAAAATAAAAATAATTTAACCACTTTTTCTAACTCTTGTTATAGGCTTTTGATAGTCTAAATTAGCTAGTACTTTTTGTACTTTAAATGGTAGTTGAATATTTCTTTAGATTTAATGTTTGATCATGAAGTAGATATAATTTTTAAGACGTCTCTTAGTTATATTCCTCCTCGACTTTGTTATCCAAATACTCGTTCAATTAGGGGAGAAGCTAAAATACGATTTATGGATTCATATCTGAACTTATTAGTTTGAGTTTAATTTTGTATTTTTCTTAAAAATATTTTTGACATTATTAATTTTGAACTCAATATGTTAAATGAACTAAAGTTTTCGAACTTATAAACTTTAAATCCTCACACTATCTCTATATTTAATTAATCTCTTCTCGTTCCAAAGAAGAGAACTACATTACAAAAGACAATAATTTTATTTGGTGTTTAAGTATGCAAGATTTCGCCTTTTGTTTTTCTAATTCAGAAAGACTTGTCAAAAATTATCGATCAGATTGATCCAACCAAGAAAAACATATAGCGTTTTCGAATTTTGTTTGGACTAAGTTAGGCTACCTAATTAATATTGAATCTTAGAAAGTTAAGTTTTTTTTTCAATCGATTGATATACCTTTAAATATACTTTGACACGTATAGTATATTGTAGCTTGCAAACCTAAAGCAAATAAAAGTTTCTTTATAATACGTCTTAATACATCGCTAACCGCCTTAACAAATACTAACAAATTTCGTTTAGATACGTAGACTATTGTTTGTTATTTCTATTATATACTTTCGATTCAAATTTTAAATAAATCTTTGAGTATATTCTGAAACACTTATTAAGTAGTTTAGTTAACAACATAAAATATGTTATTTCCCTTTATTATACACATCACACTCAACTGAAACATGCGTTAAACTTTACATCTCAAAGGAGGCACTGTAAGTAGGGGTGTGCATTTGGTTTTTTGGTTTGATTTTGCATTATTCGGTTTGGATTTTTCGGTTTTTGATTTTGTAAAAGTGTAACCCAATCCGATCCAAAATAAATTTGGTTTGGTTTGGTTTTCCTCTATTCAGTTCGACTTTTTTCGGTTTGGTTATTCGGTTATGTCAATAATTAATAACATAACCAAAGTAATAATATTTAATCCCTTAAATATACTTTCTAATATAAATTATAAGTAAAACTTAAAACACAGTACTTATAAGTATACCTATTATAGATGTTCAAACATAAAATTTAAATGTGATTATCATGAAAGGCAATAACCAAAAAGGGACAAAAGTGGTTAACTCCAACTTAATTCTAAACCCAAACACACACACATATACATATATATATATACATATATATATATATATATA
>NW_006238947.1:488457-522743 GCF_000226075.1 Solanum tuberosum
TACTTATAAGTATACCTATTATAGATGTATTTCAAACATAAAATATAAACGTAATCATCATGTAAGGCAATAACCAAAAAGGGACAAAAGTGGTTAACTCCAACTTAATTCTAAACCCAAACACACACACATATACATATATATATATACATATATATATATATATATAAAATTCGGTTTTTTTGGTTTTTATTTGTTTAAATCCGACCAAACCAAAAAACCAAACAAAATAATTTATTAATCTAAAACCAATCCGAAAAACCAAAAAACCAATCCAAATAAAAATTTGATTTGATTCGGTTTGGGTATTTGGTTTAATCCGAATAGTGCACAACCCTGACTGTAAGTGATCTATTTATCTATCGTAATAGACACTTGAAAATACAATCAATTTTTTTTACCTAAATTTGATTTAAAAAAATATTCAATTGAAACACTCTATCATGTGAGATAATTAGGATAAAAAACAATAATTAGGCACGGATTGAATGTGAGATAGCGTGTGGGTGCAGATAATAAATAAAATAAATAAAGTTTTTCATCTTCAACTTTTTTTTTTTCAAAAATAAGAGGAAAAAATTAAATACAATGAGTGAGCTAGATAAACAAGAAATGTATTATGGTGTCAATTAAGTGGACAACTATATTCTTGTTATAAACGTGGCATGGGAATTATTTAAGATATTATTTAGGTTGAGTGCATCGATGATTTAAATCTCTTACAAAATTTATGAATAAATTTTATTTAGGACTTCGAATTATGTTATATTTTAATTAAACATCTAAATACATGATAAAATGTTTTTGTTAAATATTTTTTACTCAAAGTTTTAAATTTTTTCGTACGTGAACATGTTTTCATTATGTAAGCTAACCATGTAAATATATTTATATACATCAGCCTCAATTAGAATAAGTCTGAATTTTACGGTTTGGTAAAATTAATACATAATAGTAAAGGAGATTAACTTATCTATTGAATATATGAACTTGAGTTAAAGTGTCTAACAAAAATACTTTATTATATAATCAAATATTTAAGCGAAAGAAATCACAATCTGAGTATATATCTAAATGAAATTTAATAATTTATTAACAAATTTAATTTTTTTAATGTATTCAATTTTTATTATTATTTACTATACTATATGTTTGAAGTGCATTATTGGTCATGTCCTGCCAAAATTATGCGTCTAGCACATAACAACTTACAATTATGAGAACAATTTGAAAACCTTATAAATTTGACCTCATGTTTATCAACTTTCTATCATTGTTGGCCTTCTTAGTTGCCACTAGTAGTTTAATTAATTATTTATAAATAAATTTATATTTAGTGCTTAATATAATGACAAGTCAAAGAATCTCTTATGAAATAGGTCCTTAATTATGTACACACTAGAGAATTCAAATGTGAGTTTCAAGTGTTCCCATTGGATAATCATGTGATTAAAAAATTCCTTAAACAATTTAGAGAAAAAATCATTTAAAAAAAAATTAGTATCACCTACAGACGAATTTTGTAGCAAAACAACAAAATTTATAATTAACCTTATTTAGTGACAGACAAATTTTATAGCTAAACAGAAAGTTTGTCACTGAAGATGCACTAGGAGAAATTTATTTTGTTAGCTATGAACCTATTTAATATTTTAGCGACGAAATTCGTAGCTAATTTTAAGTATTTTTGTTATAGTGAATAGTAACTAATATTAAATTTATTCTTGACTTTTGATGATATAGATATGTAACAATTTATATGAAATTTGATGGAAATGTCACTGCAATAGGGAACAAATATAAAATGATTAAATAATTAAAATTAATGAATATATGTAAATAAATTAACAATGCATATGAAATTTGGTGGAAATGTCACTTCAAAGGGAAAAAATATAAAATATCAAAGAGCTTAATTAAAATTAATGAAAATATAAATAAAATTAATTTTTAATCAATCAAATTGTAAATAATTTATTTTGGGGATTAAGGATCTCCGTTGCCGTAGCTTTCATAGATACCAGACTTCACCTACTGAAACGTTACGATATTAAAATTAATTAATTACCGCAAACAATTAGGAGCATCATTAAAAAAATTAATTTAATTTTTAAATATGTGTCATAATCATAGTCAGCCAGGTGGTATTAAATAATAATTGAAGAATAAAATTTCTAGGGAAAGGGAACCAATTATTATAGAAATGTACCAATTATTAGAATGTGACTTTATTGTATCAAATTGCGTATTGATCTTGCCCTTTTCTTATTTAATTTAATAATATCATCATAATTTTAAAAAAATATTTATTATTTTAAAAGTTTAAAACAAAATTAAATACTCCTTTTTCATTTTACCTTTATTAATTGTATATGAAGTCTTCTATTAAATTAAATTATGTTGTGTGATGAACATTCAATTTCTAGTTGAGATTATTTCCTTAAGAAACGTGTAAAAGAGAAATATGACATATATTTGAGACGAACAGAAAAAATCATGTACAATTGGCATAACAAACAAATATTTATATAATTATGTTATTTGTCAAATAAATTTATATACTAAACATTAATTAGTAACTTGCTTTAAAAAAAATAAATATAACTTACTATTATAGATTAGTATTTAATTTATTTTTAATTATGTCACTATATATGAATTAAATCGATTTAATAGTGTTTATTTTATACAACAAGAAGTGTGAAGGAGATATTTATTAAAGACTAATTATAAGGGTCTATTTTTAGCCCTTTATTTAAGGGGACTTTTGTAGTTTGTAAATTTTACTTATAGAGTCAATAAGGCTAGTTATGTTCCAATTATTGTACTAATTTATTAAACAAATCGTGATTTTTTTATTGTCATTTTATGCTTAGTCATTTTCAATTAGGTAATGGCGGCACATACTTTATTTAGATTTGTTCTTTTTTGTTAATATACTATTTATATTATATATTACCACCCAAATGGGAGAAATATATATATTGTTGTGTCATGCATCATAATTTATACGGTCAAATTAAGACATTTCTAAAATTTTAGGCATTATTATATTTATTTTATACTTTGTAGAAAGTTTCAAATTACATCTCCTATTTACTTTTAATTCAAAAATGTATATTGTATAGCGTGTGAAATGGACAAGTGTGAACTATTTTACACGTACTCTCTCTCCGTTCCATTCCGTTTACTTGTTCATTATATTAAAAAAAAATATATTCATATTTATTTATTCAATTTTAAAATCAAGAGATAAATTGTTATTTAGTTTCTAATATTTCTTTATTATTAATTATATATAGTCATTTTAATGTATTTTTCAAAATATTGAATTTATAATATTCAAAAAATATTATAGTAAAATTATTATTTATTTTTATTTATTGCTCCTTAAAAGATGTGTCAAATCAAATACTGAACAAGTAAAAATAGACGGGAGAAATAATTTGAATCAAGTGTACTAGAATACTAAGGTTAATAATTTTAAATTCATGTCATGTAAAGAAGATCATAATAATAAAATGAGAATACACCTAGCTAGGGAACCAAGATAGGAAAGAATAATAAATTCCACTATATTCCTAATCTATTCGTCAAAGTTTTTGACTTTTTGAGAGAGGTAAAAGAGAACAAATTAAACTCAAATGCTTAAAGAAGTGCAATTATCACTAATTCTAATTAAGTTCTAATTAGCTGTATTCAACCAAGAGTCTTAATTTAATTAGAGATGCTTTTGTCCATTTGTATATTTGGTGAGTTTTACATTGTACCTTCCATCCCCAAGACCATATAGAAACAAACAAGCTCTCATATTAGTAGATTAATTACCAAAACAAACATTATTTAAAAATAACTTTCTTTTAATTAATAACATCTTAGCTGGAAAGTTTTGGTATACTTCTAAATTAATATGAAATATCATTACCATTAGTGTGGTAGGATAGTTAGGATCCCTCAGAAACAGAACTAGAATTCTAGTTACAGATTCGACAGAATTCATTAGCTTCAATCAGTCTATAATTTTGTCAAGAAATCCACTAAATATGTATAGACAATAATTTAGCCAAAATCAAGTAAACTCAAAATTCTGAATGCACTGAAATCCTTTCGTTCTTAATCTAAGATATCAAATTCAAATTTATGGCATAATGCATAAGTAGACACTTAAATTTGTATAAAGTTGAACGAATAGACACACGCGTCCCACATGACATACATCGTAATTTGTGTTCTATGTGGTGTCGTATGTGTATTATGTCACGTAGGACTCATGTGTCTACTTGTTCAACTTTATACAAGTTTAAGTGCTTACGTGTGCATACCCAAAGTTAAAGAACGCGCATAAACATAAAATGAGGTAAAGTTAAAAGACACATTTATATTTTATGCTAATTTTTTTAAAAATAAAAACACTTTTAAGACCTCCTCGACATGAATATGATTAATTAGCCAATGAAACACGAATACCAGATGGTTAAACTAAAAAAAATGAATTGATCTTTTTAGCTAGCTTCTAAATAATCAAATATGACTATAGGCTTTAATTTTTGGTGGACAACTAGATCTCACAAGTTGGAATTTAAAAGAAAGTTCAAATTAAACACACTTTATTTCTATATAAACCTAATTCCTCTTATTTGAAACAATGAGCTTATAATTTCACCTTCCTCATTAAACACCTACATCCATATAAAAATAAAAAGTTTGAGCTGTACACTTTGTACTTGTTGAAAATTATGTTGTGACATTTGATGGATTATGTACATTGTAATGTTCGAAGAACTAAAGTTTAGTCCTTTTTTTTATTATTATTTTATTTTCATTTGAAGCATGTGATTAGTGAGAGTATATAGATCTTATTAGCTTTTTGGATCTGTTTTTTTGGTACATAGAGAGATATGTGGAAGAGTATCCTCCACATCATTGTCATGAAAGATTTCAGACTGCATTTAAGGGCGTGACCATTAAATAGTGAAGCAGATGAAAATCATAAAAATATTTTAACTTTTACAAAAAGATAAAACATGATAAGTGATTTCTTAATGTTTGTTTAAGCTTTTTATTATTAGAGTTATCTGAATTTGTTTTGGTGGAAGAAGATAGAAATCAATCAGAAATTTATTTACATATATAAGATCCTTAGAAAATAAAAAGAATTACTTCAATAATGCGCGGGAAAACAAATTTTACAAGTGATGTTAACATTGATTATGACCCCTAAACCCATCCACCACAACCCCTCGACCCCACCCCACCTACACCACACCATGATGGTTGTTTCCTAGATTACGTATAAATATTTTTTTGAGATTTTTTTTGTTTACCTATCAAACACTGAAAAATAAGTAACAAAACCATTTTCTATCTAAGAAATACACTTCCCATAAACAATATTTTCTTTCCTACCAAACACAACCTAAGTCGAGACTAGAACTGAAATAATATAGCTTCAAATTTCGAAAAACAATTTGGTTTGTCTTATATTTGTATCGGTCTTATTTTGTTTTCTGGAGAAAATGTGTATTTTTAATAGATAGTTTTAGAAAAATAATTAATTTGGGAAGACAAACATATTTACATTTCGAAAAACATGATTATTGTAAACTTTGAAATCTTCTCCAATAATACAATTGTTCTTCATATAACCAAAGAGTTTTGGCTGAAAATTTTGAATTGCCACCTATATTTGGACCTTATTGATGATAATAATTATTAATTGAATGACTATCGCGATAATACTAATGATATTCTTTCGAAATATCTTAAAACCACGTTGCTATTATAATTATAACATGCATGTTGCTTTGTCCCTCAATAAATAATATATTAAAGTATGAACACAACCAGGGGCGGCTCAACGTAATCGGAGGCCTAAAGCGAAATTTTAATTAGAGGCCTAAAATCTAAATAAACTTCACATGCATTTATTTAAAATTTATTTTTCTTACATTTTTAAATGCAAAGTATTACTTAATAATTTTTTTTTATATATAAATGATTTATTTGATTTCCTTTTCAATTATTAGTTTTAAATAAGATTTTATTAATTCAACGTTGAAAAATATTATTTTCCTCGGGCAATCATTATATGAATTGTTAACATAGTTCTACAAGTAATAAGTTGACAAATTTCAAATAAATATAAGAGTTAGAACCATATCTTTGATGAAGTTGATAATTTGGTTACCCCACCTTTTACTATGGTTGTTGTAATGCTTGAAAATCTAAGAAGAAATGGAAAAAGAATTTACAATTGAATTTGTTCAATACTTTTCGACTATTAATTGATATTTTTGACAGAATATTACTCTAACTTATCAACAATTTAAAGAAGAGAGTGTAAAAGGAGTTAAAAAGAAAATAATGTGAGTATTAGCAGAGAGAGTGTAAGAAAATAAAATAATATTTTCTTGATTTCTTCTATTTGAATGGGGTTGAAGAGAATAAAATAATAATTTTAAATATATGCTTTTTTATCATAAATAATCAATGTTTTTTCTATAAAAAATTAACACATAATTTATTCTTAGTAAAAAATTGAGGCCCTAAAATTGGGGGCCTAAGGCCAATGCCTTATTAAAGTATACATAGAGCCGGCCCTGAACACAACATGCACATGCATGTGCCTAGACTTATATAGATTTATTTCACTGCAAAATCATGTAATAAACATGGCTAGCTAGACTGCTAATCATCTGGAGTAACTTAATAAAGAGAAAATGATTGTAATTTTTTTCAAATAAACATGTTAATTATATCGAGTGATAAAAACCCTTCGAGGTCATATGAATAGAATGACAATTGATAGAAAAGTGGAACTAGTCTATAGGATATAGTTTCATTTGCATCTCTTTCGAGTTCATTCGGTACAAGTGAAGGAGATGCTTCCAAAATATGAGGTTGATTGTTGATCATACATGGATCCTTCATTTCCCTTCCGTATTCTTCTAGTAAATCTGCTACTGCATTAGCCTCCCTCGGAATGTATTTAAGACGTTTTCTTATATATACTCTTCATGCTCATTTTATTTGCAAAAATAATATCAATCAAATTCTTGGTTTCTTTTGTAAAAAATTGCAAAAACCAGCAGAATTCTTCTAACAAAAAATAAAAATTGTCCGGCTGATATCGGTCGGGTTTTTGATTCTTTAAAAAATAACATCAACCGATATTAGTGGATTTTCGTAAAAATAATATTTACGTTATTTTTCCTAGCTCAATTGATTATATACTTATTTGATTTTTTGCGCTAAAAGATTGACTACGCTCAATTGTTATTATAGAAAAGACTAGGAAAAAAATAATCATTGATGGACAATTTTTGTCAATCGATTTGGTGGTTGATATTCGTCCCCTTTTTCAGTAGTGCTTGGAGCTAGGTGGACGATCTTAAAATTTTGACTCTGCTTGCCTAATCACAATAAAGCTTTGAGTTAATAAGTTTTAATTTCTTAATTTAAAGATTGTTCCCTGGAGTAAGCGACCATCAAAAAATTTAAGTCATTACTTTTGAATTTCCATATATTTTCTAGAAGCTAAACGATTTTTAAAAAAATTATATAAATAAATAAATAAAGGTGAAAAGTGCTTAACTCAAAATTTTTGATTGAAAAAATTAAATTATTATTTTCTAAAAGTATATTATTCGAGAAACTTTTATAACAAAAAAATACTTTTAAAATAATCAAATTCCAAAAAATTGATCAAACAAACTAAAGTTGGTACAATATGTTCTATCTTATAATTAGGAAGGCCACAAATTGATTCCTCCTGCTAACATCTTTTTCAGTTAAACTTGATGTACTGGACTTATCTAATATGATTTATGTATTCTATAAAATTTGTAAATTATTACACATAAATAAGTTTACTTAATGTGTACTCAAAAAATAACAATCGCAAATTAAGCCTCTAACCTACCATTAGAGCTGTCAATATGGGCTGATCCACTCTATCCAAGTTAGCCCATACATTCTTTGAAATTTGACGGGTCAAGCCGGGCTAGCCCATTTTTTGTGTGGGCTAGAAAATGGTCGGCCCAGCCCACAAGTACGTGGGCTACGGGCTTACCAGGCCAGCCCTCTTTACGTAAAAATATATTTTTTATAATTTTTTAAATTAAATTATAATTTAAAAATATTATCATAAATATCGACAGGATAATATTACATGGTGTTAGTGTTTCTACTTGTTAATCAAATCCACAAATAAAATTATCATTATAATATTTATTAAGTTTGATTTCAAGTAAAAGCATAAATAGCTAAATAAAAATATAAACCAAATTGTTTTCCAATGATCATAATAAAACACAAAAAACTATGACAATATTCCATAGGCTATGGCCTATGTAGTGATTTCTAGAAATTTTAGGGAATTTTTATTTTACGTAATACGTATTTTATAAACATAATTTGTATTTAAATTGTAATATTTCAAACTTTAAACTGATTTTGAGTTTAGACTCTTGTTATTTTTAATACTCTATTTTATTTTTTATTTTTTAATTAATTTTTATTTGGCCGGCCCTATCCATATTTCTCAAGCCCCACAAATCGGCAGGCTTATTCTTGCCGAGATAAAAACTTTTTTCTTAAATGGGCTCCAAAAATCGTAGCACAACCCTATTAAATTTCGGGTTAGGCCAGGCTGACCCAATGGGCCTGGCCCATATTGACGGCTCTACCTACCATACCTTCAATCTAGAAGCTTCGAGTCACTTCCATATTGTTTTTAGATATATCTATGCAATTAATACTACACCTATCTAATTGTTGAAGTATTAATTTTGAAATAATTATGACCTATTAGAACCCATGAGTGTAACGGTTTTGAAATTGGGTAATGCTTTGAAATATTCATATAATATAAGTTAAGTACACTTTAAAATATGTATTTTATTAATTTAGTCAAATATTTCTCTACCAATCATCAATCCTTCATTTTTTTTATTGAATTAAAAGTTGCAAATAAATTGACAATTATTGAAGAAAGAAAATTAAATAAGAGACAACTTCAATACTTTAAGTCAATAAGTTTAGAATATCGATATATTTGTTATGTGAGAACAATAATGATTCGCTACAAATCTTTTTTTTAGAAAAAATATTTATAATTATATAACGCTATTAGAAAGTAATAAATACGCTATCAATAATCAACTCTATCCTCATTAGGTTTTCTAGAAACACCTATTATTATAATCTATAATTCATACCAACCAAAAACATCTATAGGACTAAATTGTCCAAAAGGAAATTTTATCCTAATCAAAGACTAGCTATCATCATTTGTTATAACATTTTTTGTGGCTTACTATAATTACATTATTCTCAATTTAATTTCAAATAATATTTCCCTTTTTTATTTTTAATATTTGGAGAAATTATCCATTTAATTCATATTGAGTTTAACTTTGTCTTAAGTTTATGGCTGTAGTCTACCTACCAAATTTCAAAGAGAAGGAAGAGGATCTAATTTCATGTTATTATTAATTATAGATAAGAATTTGGACGAATATTCGTTTGAATAAAAATACCAATCTTTTATATAAATTTAATTGCAACTTTGAAAGTTGAAATAAATTGAATAACGATAAAAGATGGAATATCCTGTATAATATGGCTCTATAAGACATTAGTACCCTAACAACAACACAAAGGGACGTTCTATTAAATATCCCAAGTCTTCAATTAATTTACTATATCGGTGTAATCTCTTAGGTGATATATGTTGAGAGTTTAATAAGAATTTTGAAATATAAATGGAGAAGTGCAATTACGAGTTTTTAGTGAAATGAATTGTAATTTATTATGATAAGAATAATTCTGAATTAATTTTTTAAATTATTTTCATAAAGGAAGTCATAGTAATTAATTATGTGGTTTCTACAATGTCCATATTTAACCAGAATTTGGAATCCTATTTCCTATGAGAAAAGGAGAAGACATGTTTTCAGTTTCAGATTTGGACTGGGAAAAGATCCCTATAAATAGGGGTTTTCCTAACCTAGAAAATCCATTAGTTTTCTATAGGACACTTGACCAGTATTGAGAGCGTTCGACTGTGAATTTGCAATTACTAACTTGTAGACTACTTGCTTGAAGATATTCGCGATATCACACTTTAAGAGGTATTTCTAGAATTAAATTTCAGTTAGTTTATGTTTTCTAGCATGATCATATGTGTTTTGACATAAATATGTGTTATCTATTATAAATGTAAGCAGTATATTTCTGGAATACTTTCACTATGCATATATTTTTCAACAATATCTTGGGAAAAGTACTAAAGTGTACACAAATTTTACTCATACTTTTTAAAGGTAAAGAAACTATTTAAAAAAAATACTCGACTCAAATAACGCATCTCAAAATAATATAAAAACATAAATAAAAAATCATAACAAATGGAGTAATAAAAAAACATTACATAACATTTTTTTTTAAAAACTAAAGCACATTAGATAACGAAAATTTTTATATTTAGTTTACAGATTAATCATTATCCTTATACATACACATACAAAAAAAATAATTCAATTGGCATTGTAATAACGTGTTACAAATAATAATTACAATAATAAATTATAGACACATTTTTTAGTATTTGTTACACTGAAAAAAATATTTACACAATTAGATGGTTAAATTACGTGCAAACCAACACCGTTATAAAAAACCAAGACTAAAAACAAAAATAAAATGTTCTAGTATTTATAAGGGGGGAATGAAGAAAAAAAAAGGGACAAATTAGCAAGTTTCAACAAATAATAGTCTAGAAAGTACAATAGAGAGATCAATTGCAATAATTTAGTCAATGATTTTTTATTCTTAATCAAACGTTTTAAATTCACATTTTTGAAAATAAATTACTCCCTCTGTCCCATTTTATGTGGCAACATTTCCTTTTTGGTCAGTCCCAAAAAGAATGTCACATTTCCTTATATGGTAAGTTTATAAAGGTACAATTCCTCTTTTATCCTTGTTGGTCCCACTTAATCTTAAAATAATACTCCAATACATTTATGAGGAGAGAGAAAAAAGAGTCTACTTTTTAAAGGGCAATTTGGTAAACATTTCAAAGTCTTCATTTATTTCTTAAACTCCGTGCCCGGTCAAATGTTGCCACATAAAATGGGACGGAGGGAGGTGAAAAGTTATAACTTACAACGTATGAATCTGAATTTAGTCGGATACATCGTAATTTCTCCATTCACTTTTACTAGTTTACTTTAGATACTATATGTCTTTTAAAAAATAATGATTAATACAAATATTTTATTATAATATTCATATTAATATAATCTTTACGAAAAGTCTTTTTTATTTTAATTGATGGAAAAGTCGAAGAAAATCCTTAGTCGGTTTTTTAATAATCAGTTTACTTTTAATTCTTTTAAAATTAGGAAAAGACGTAACTCTTTGCCTATATAAACCCAACGAATGCCTTCTAATTTTCCTCCCCCTTCTTCCTTTTCTTCTTACAAAAACACTACTACACTTTCACTACAGAGAAAAATTCTTTGTGAATCTTCGTTTTCTTCTCTCAAATCATCCCCATTTTGATTCTTGGTACGTTTTTCTATCTGGGTTTTTCTCCATTTTCTCTAATTTTTGTTTTTGCGTACTGTTTGGTGAGAAATATTGCAGAATCTGGAATTTGTTATGGGTATATTTTGATGTTTTTGATACTAAAGGTTGTTCATTTTGATGTGTATGTTGATGGGTCGAAGTTATTTTTTTGATTTTTTCCTTATTGGTTTATCTGTTTTCTCTGTTATTATATTGTATATTTGCGTAATGATGGGTGGGGAAGATGATATTTTGATATTTTTGATACTAAATTTTGTTCCTTTTGATGTGTATGGTGATAGGTCGAAGTTATTTTTTTTTGTTTTTCCTTCTTAGTTTATCTATTTATCTCTGTTATTATGTTATATATTTGTGTAATGATGGGTGGGAAAGATGGTATTTTGATGTTGTCGGAATTTAAGTATGTTTATTTTGATTTGTATGTTGAAGGGTCGAAGTTTATTTTTTTTGTTTTTTCCTCTTGGTTTATCTATTTATCTCTGTTATTATGTTATATATTTGTGTAATGATGGATGTGAAAGATGGTATTTTGATGTTTCTGGAACTTAAGTATGTTCATTTTGATGTGTATGTTGAAGGGTCGAAGTTGATTTTTTGTTTGAACTTCTTCGATTTTTTATTTTCTCTGTTATTATATTATATGATATGTGCATAATGATGATTGATGGGTGAGAAAGATTGTATTTGGATGTTGTTGGAACCAAAGTATGTTTATTTTGATGTGTGTTTGGAGGATTGATGTACCAAAGTATGTTTATTTTGATGTGTATTTTGGAGGGTCAAAGTCAATTATTTGACACACTGAACTAGTTTTGGTTAAAATGATATTTATATGTGATTGAAGAATGAAGAATGATGTTTTCTTGGAATTTTGATTACAGTATTTGTAACGTTAAAATTTATTCTGTAATGAACTGTGCTGATTCATGAATGTAACAGTTTTATGAAGAATGATGAGAAATCTAAGGAGAAAGTTTCCTGCTTTTTTCTCTTTAATGATTTGCTGGTGTTTGATGTTAATTTATTGGATGATTAAAATGATGTTGTTAGTTTATTAAGTTCATTAGCTTTTAATAATATTTGTTCTAATGATTTGTACTTTGAAGAAGCTTGTAGTTTTTCTATTTTGAGAAGTTTTTTTTATTTTTTTAATTCTGAGGGTCAAGGGTCCACTTCCTTTTGGCTTGATGTTAAAAATGAGTAGTAGGTTATGGACTTGTGGCTTTTGTTTTTATATGAACATAAAACTAGTAGGGACATATAGAATATTAGCCCTTTTCTTTTCTTGTAACAATCATATATCTGCTGATTCAAGGTGTTGTTTTGTGAAACTCAATAATTGAGAAGCCATCATGAAGAAGTGTAGATTGAGACTTAGACTGAATTTTCAAATTGGTTTTTGTGGATTTAGATTATCTTGGTCAACTGTTCTTACGTATTTCACTTCTTTACTCAAGTTTTTTTAGGCCAAGATGGAATATGGACATGTTCAGAGGCCAAAATACGACTGTCTTCTTTTCGGTATGCTATCTTTTCTGAAAAATTTAGTTGTTAAATCCCATTTGTTCATTCATTTCATCGTTTATTTATCTTTATGCAAGTTTGATGATAAAGCATTTTGGAATTTACAGATCTAGATGACACTCTTTATCCCCTTAGTGCTGGTCTTGCGACTAGTGTTCGCCAGAATATTGAAGGTATACATGATTTTTCAACAAGATTGTAAGACGAAATCACCCTTTTAAAATGGTAATCTTGTGTCTAATTTAGGAATTAATGTGCTTCTGCAGATTATATGGTTGAAAAGCTTGGCATAGAACAAAGCAAAATTGAGGAGTTGGGTAATTTACTGTACAAGAATTATGGAACCACAATGGCAGGCCTCAGGGTAAAGTTCTTTCTGATTTTACCCTTTAAGAATCAAATTTTGATCATCCAAACTAAGTTTTATTTTGACAACTTTTAACTTAATGAGATAACTTGTTTATTTTTGGCAGGCAATTGGCTACGATTTCGACTATGATGAGTACCATAGGTGAGTATTTGTAGCACTCAATTGATTTTATACTCTCATTGTATTGTATTGGGTTATTGAACTTAAATTGCCTATTTGTTTTTTGCAGTTTTATCCATGGTAGATTACCTTATGAAAATTTGAGACCCGACCCTGTTCTGAGAAATCTTTTGCTAAGCATTCCCATTCGCAAAGTTGTAAGTCCATAATCACAATTCATATGCATTTTATAGCCATCGAAAATGGCTGGTTGTGTAGCATTTTCTAAATGTTCTTTTTTTCGGTGTAACAGATCTTCACTAATGCTGATAAGGTCCATGCTCTGAAAGCTCTGAGTAAACTTGGATTGGAAGATTGTTTCGAAGGGATATTATGCTTTGAGACACTGAATCCAGTTCACAAGAGCACTCTATCAGATGACGAAGACGACATTGAGTTTGTTGGATCAGCCATATCCTTCAACGCCACTGCTACTAACGGCTCTGAGATTTTTGACATTATTGGACACTTTTCTCAACCTAAGGCTGGATCAGTGTTGCCAAAGACACCAATTGTCTGCAAACCTTCAGAAGTTGCCATTGAACGGGCTTTAAAGATTGCCAACATTAACCCTCACAGAACAGTAAGAATTTCAACTGTTTCATTCTTGAATATACAACTTCCAGAATCACTGCTATCTTAATGTACTCATTTGGAAAAATTTCTTTGTTACAGCTTTTCTTTGAAGATAGTGTCCGTAACATTAAAGCTGGCAAGCATGTAGGTCTTGATACAGTATTGGTAAGTAGTTATACTCCCGTTGTTTCATTTTATATGACACTCCTCCCTCTGCTCCACAAATAACGATTCATTTCTATAAATATTGTGAGAAATTCATAACTTCAAACTTCGTATTTTACCATTAACAAGACACTCTTTAACCCCAAGAGCATGTTCAAGACAGCAAGTTCTAAGGTTCTGTTATGGTATATGGGCAGAAGTCTTATCTTTCTTAAACTACGTAAGTCCTACACTGGAGAAACAAAGGGAACAGTTCTTATTAGAGTAATCTCGTGCACTATTACAACAACAACATACTCCTAGAGAGACTGTTTCTTATAGACCCTTCGCTTTAAAGAAAAAAAATCTGTAGCAAGGAAAATAAAATAGCAAGAGGGTAGGGGAGGGGATGAGGCTAACCCCACCTCTCCCACACACAGTGTGGGATCACTCTACCACCAACTAACTGTCAACTCTAATACTCGACCTTCATACTTTCCTATCTAGCGTCATGTAGCCATGTCCTGTCTAATCTTGTGCACTATTACCTCTAATGCTCATGCTGATGTGTTGTTGCTGTTACATTTCAGGTTGGAAATTCCCAAAGAGTTGCAGGTGCAGATTATGCATTAGAAAGCATCCACAACATAAGAGAAGCAATACCACAACTTTGGGAAGTTGACAGGCTGGCTGAAGTTAACTACTCTGGTGTAGCTGTTGAGACATCTGTCACAGCTTAGAATCAATAGTAGTACTATATCATCATCATGATGTTGGCAGAAGAAAAAAAAAATCAAGAATGATTGTGGGAAGATCCAAATGTCCTGTCAAATTTGATTTAAATGATGTTGATGTTTTGTTGTCATTATTATCAATTAATAACTAGTTAATAGTATTTCCTTTCCATTCACAAATCTTGTAAATAAATTCCATATTTATCACTCTACCTTTCTATGATTATATAATAAAGTTCAATTATTAATTGTTCCAAAGGATAAAGTTTTGCATCTCTTTCTGTATGATATTAGTGGGGGCTATAAACCAACCATAGCCCACATATTTTATAAGCTGTTTACAAAAATTGTATTATTATCCAAATAACTCAAGGAGATTAGATTAAAGATCTTATCCCTATAACGTCGTTTGTCTGGATATAAAATGTATGCTATAATATGTTATCAACAAGATAACTTAGTTGTTATTTTAAAATGTTATCAACAAGATGGCGTAACGCATCAAACATGATTCACGTGGGATGGATATTGATACTAATACGTTATTTACAAATATAACAGATTATGATTAAGATGTATAATCAATCTGGCATCAGCACAATAGTGTGGCTTGGAATTTTTTGTTATTTTTCAAGATTGTGACTAATTGGCATGTTGTGTAATTATGGGTTTGATGGGGTACAAAATGATGTCATTTAATGGCATGTCATTTCCATGTGAAGCCAAACTGATATTATTAATAACAACTATATGTTTGATTTAACATAACCTAGTTTGAGGCCTGTGTGGATGGATTGCAACTAGGGTGGAATATCATAATCCTCGACCTTCATGTTTTCCTATTTAAGAACATATCCTTGATGAGCTACAGATGTGTTTAATAACTCTCCCTAATTCCTCCTCGACCTATACCCCTTCCTCTTCTCAAGCATACCACCATCAAATTCTCGCACCTCATTACTAAGGCGTCTGTGATACTCAAATCATTTCAATCTCACTTTAATACAACTTTAAGTTATTAGCATACCATACGTTTATATAAACTCTATATGTGATACATTAACCCAAAACTATCATTATTATACCATAATTTTTGCTACTATATATCATCAATAATCAATACACTATTAGATATATCATATTATGTTTATACTTACACTAAAGTTCCATTTGATATTTTTAATTTTTTTTGGCTTTGGGTAGATGGGGGTGGCAGGGTGAAGGATCATGTTTTGGGTGAGATTGCGTTTATTTCTTTTGTCTCACTGTTCTTTTTATATTTTTATTTTTTATATGGAGGGTAGATTATTAAATAAAATTTCTATTTTAATGGGATTGAAAGTTTTAATTGAAATTTGGATTTCGATGTCTCTCTAAAAAGGACATATAATAGATGCCCGAAAAGCATAAATTCAAATATTATAAACACTCCTACAACTTCTGACCCTACAATGACACAACCTAGAAATCTACTCTTTTTTTCTTGTTCCATGGTTTGATACCATCTAGCCTCTAGCTAGGAAGTCTTGGATTCGTATACCATGAAGGTGAGAAAATCGTCCATGACTAGCTATTCTTATTCTCCTAAAATACTACACAATTTATGTCTTTTTCTTATTTATTTTTTCTTTTTTAACAAATTTCAGAAATTATGCCCTATATGACTTCGATTTCTAAAGACTTATGCCTCACTAGGTATACATTCATTTTTTAAAAGAGAAAAAAAAAATCATAAGACCAACTCATTTCAAGAAAAATTAATGCAATTGTGTTCATTCATGGACTACCTTTCTCCTATTCCTTAAATTTAGGTGATAATTTTTTAGAAATGGTTAGTTTTGGACATGTTGTATACACTCAAAAATAAAATATATATTAGTTGTAAGTGTGACATTTCGGGGTGATGATTTTAAATGTATTGTATATGCTAATATAATTCATACAGAGTGCAAATATAATGTATTTCATTTGTGTGCATATATAATATATCTAGTGAAATTATATGTGTTGATATAACTAAGTTGAATAAACATATACAATGTATCCTGTGAAATTGTATATATTAATGCAACTACGTTGGGCAACCAAATATAACGTATCCAACAAAATTGAACAGATAAATATACCTAGATTGAAGGAATAGATACAACTCCAATATCATAACTATGAATCGTAACTAAATAAATTATAACCACTAATTATAATCATACATGGAAATATTGATTTCTAATGAAGATTGACTCCTTATAGTGAATATGGTAAGAGGTGTATAAGCATTGAAGATTGACTCCTTGTAATGAATATGGTAAGAGGTGTGTAACCATTAGTTTTTTCTTTCGATGAGCGAGAGGAGAAGTATTGTTTGCCAGCGAACGTAGAAGGTTGTAAATGCAATGTGTCTTTAGGCCCAATGATAGGGTGTGACTCCAACCACATCAGGTTTACTTTATAGGCCCAACAAGTAGACCATAAAACCCCATGAGAAGTTGATAAGGTGACATGAAAATCTGACAAATGGATAAGAAAATGTACAAAAATCCCAACTAATAACTAATATACTCTAATAAGTTCACACACTACATTTGATTATTGAATGGACTACTAAAAAAAAAAAATCTTTGCTATAAAAATGGCTGCCTTGACACGTGTATCTCCTTACCAATGTCATAAATTAAGTTTGGTAAATCAGAGACTTCCAGAATTGTTTGTTTCATTTCCAAAGAAAAACAAGAAATTTTGCAAATTCTCAGTGTTGGCAATGGCTGATTTGAATACAAGCACTGTTCTTGTTACTGGTGCTGGTGGAAGAACTGGTAAAGTTACCTTTTTTATGCTTTTGGGGTTTCTTGATTTTGATAATCTTTAATGAAATTGTGTTAGGTTGAGTGTTTTTCCTTTTGGAAGTAAGAAGGGGTTTAGAGCAATGGTAAAGTTGTATTGTATCTATAGGTTACGGATTCGAGTCACGGAAGCAATCACTAATTCTTGTAGTAGGGTAGACTGTCCTTGGACATCTTGGGGTGTCCAGGCTAACGCGGAATGCTTTATGTACCAGGCTGCCTTTTTAATGTGGAGTACTTCTGTAACTACTGATATTTTGTGGCTATGGGGTGTGAATTAAGTATAAAGATTATATTTTTTTTCCAAAAATTGTTTATGTAGTTTTTAGAGTGCTAATTCTGGGGGATTCTATTTATAATTTTGGATTTTGGGGAAGTAATGTGGGACTGAGGCATTGGAATTTGTATGAGTGTGATAATAATGAGACCTAGCTAAGGCATTGGGAAAAAATTGTGGAGAGGAGATCAACTGATACATTTATCGTGGTGCTCGGGCTAGCTTGATCGCACCTTGACTAATTCTATGGAGTACCTGGAAGGAATGGATTACCTTTTGCTAGTACAGGTACCTAGTAACTCTATCCAGCAAGGCTGGAACAGATGAGAAGAAATCAGTAGTGTTTTGGCGAGAGGATTTGAACTTGAGTCCTCATGGTTCTCAATCCACTTTATTGACCATTAGAACACATCTTTGGATGCAGATCAATGAACACATCTTTTTAGACAGGGGCAGACCTAGAGGTTGCCGATGGGGTTCACCCGAACCCTGAACCCCCTCGGCAAAAAATTATGTTGTATATTTATGGTATTTAAGAATTTTTATGTCTCTATATTGATTTTGAACCTCCTAAATGTAAGATTAGAGGTTGGCTTAGTGATTGAGGGGTTCAAAACTAACCTTAAGGTTCCAAGATCAAATCTTAGGCACTACTTTTTTTTCCGAACCAGAAATCCTGGATCCGCCACTGGTTCTAGAAGATAAAGCTTTTATTTTGTTTTCCCCCTTTCAAAAAGAATACTCTAGAAGAAGAGATAGGAGCTCAGGTGGTCAGATACTCATAGCTTGTGCGCTCTAAAACGGTAAAACCAAATTTTGTTGGTCTATTGGTTATTTATCATCATATTTCAATTGGTTGTTTTGTTAAATAAACACATGACTGAACTTAAAAATGTTTAAGAAGTTTCACACAATGACTTAATTGGAGATACAACTTCTGTCGGAATTTTTCTTTTCTGTTCTTGGGCTTCTTGGTAAATGACTAATGCTAGAATTGATCATGTCAAGTGGCTGTGTGCTTTATAGTATGATGTAAGTTGAGATATTCTTGTTCCTAACATGATCAACAATTCTTCTGATCTTTTATTGATACATTGTTCAAATTGTAGGATCAATTGTCTATAAGAAGTTGAAGGAGAGGTCAGAGAACTATACAGCTAGAGGATTGGTTAGAACAGAGGAAAGCAAACAAAAAATTGGTGGTGCAGATGATGTTTATATTGGCGATATCAGGAATACCGAGAGTCTTATTCCTGCTATACAAGGTATTGATGCTCTTGTTATTCTTACAAGTGCTGTTCCAAAAATGAAACCCGGGTTTGATCCAACAAAAGGTGGAAGACCTGAATTCTATTTTGAGGATGGGGCAAATCCTGAACAGGTACATCATGCTTTGGGTACTCATATCCGTCCTCAGGTTCTTAGTTGTTGTTGTCTGACACAAAAGTTACTGACTTTGTATTTTTAGGTAGATTGGATCGGCCAAAAGAACCAAATAGATGCTGGTATGGAATAATCTTGGGCAGTTCTGGTACTTAGAATGCACTTCTTTCTGCTTATCTAAGATATACAATATGCATTTTACAGCTAAAGCTGCTGGTGTGAAGCAGATCGTGCTAGTTGGGTCAATGGGAGGGACAAATCCTAACCACCCCTTGAACAGTTTGGGGAACGGGAATATATTGGTTTGTAACTTGATTCTTTTCCTTGATCGTTTTCCTGCAAAAGTACTCTCTTTCCTTTATTTCTACTGTCATTTTGACGGCCACATTGCCCGTCCATTTCCACAGCTGCAAAAATATTGCGGCTGCATGCATACTGTTACCTGTTCCATCTTTCTACAAGTTTTTGTTTCTCATAGTCGAGTATCAGAAGCTATTCGAAGTCATATTAGATGTAATATACTCCCCCCATTTCAATTTGTTTTCTGTTTTTGATTTGGCACAAAGTTTAAGAAAGTAAAGAAGACTTTCGAATCTTGTGGTCTTAAAATAAAGATATGTAGAGTGTACAAAAATGTCTTTTAATCTTGTAGTCTTAAACATGTCATGTGAAAAGTTGAAATTAGTGATTTGTCAAAAAGGAAAATAGACATTCTTTTTTAAACAGACTTAAAAGGAAAGTAAGGCAAACAAATTGAAACGGAGGGAGTATATTTTTTAAATGAGTGCATTCCTCAACGGTGCTGTGATATTTTACGAATATGTAAGTTGGTTCTATGCTTGCATCTTTGGAGATAGATAACTATTTTTTCGAGCCATGCCTACTTTGAAAAGAATGTAACTTCAAGGGCATTGATAATGTTACATCTCTAACAAGTGACAAGTTTTTCAGTTGGATGATGCTTGATTAGTTTTTCACTGTTAACTTTTGACCTTCTTTATTTTTGGGGAATTATTATCATTCATAAAGTCCGGCAGACTAACTTTTATGAAGGTTACAGATTTGGAAAAGAAAGGCTGAACAATACTTGGCTGACTCTGGAATTCCATATACAATTATAAGGTTTGTTCAATGCTCATATCTGTATCAATATTCCTTGTGGCTGAATAAATATGGGAAAAGCATCGAATTTTCATTTATTATAACCAAAGGTTCTCTTCATAGATATTTATGCCATATTAGGTGTGACATAAACAAAAAATATGTGAGGCACACTATCCTACAGTATAGTAAGTCTTTTAGAAGTTTTTTCTTTTAAACAGTTTGTAGAGTATATTCTCTAAGGATTGAAAATGTGAATTTTTAATTGGTAAAAGGATTTGCATATTTGAAAGAAACATGAAGCAAATTCAGGAAATGAATTAGCAGTTAAGAATAATTCCGTTGAGCCAAAATAATGCTGGGTCAGGAATATATGGTACTGTGATAAGGAAAGAGTATGGCTTTATGACGTCCATGACGGGGGGAGGGTGTGTGTATATGTGCTGATGAGGACGGGTCAAAGAGAATGACTGACAAGCATCTAAGTTGCCAAGCTTCTGAAAAATGTGTGCATATGATACCATAGGCAAATCCCACATCAGAAAGGCAGAGAAGAGTAAAGTGCTATAACAGCAGAAGTTCACATGGTACGACGCTTTTGGGCTCATTGATGGTGTAGTCCAAGGGATAAATTTTTGAGATCTGTCAGGTCAAAGCAGACAATACGTGCAATGGGCTTGGACTGTGATACATATGGTCTCAGAGCCAAACGCTTGCAGTACGATGTGGGGGCAAACCTCAGCGAGGATGTTGTGTCCTGAAGGAGGGTTATATGACTCCCATGATGGAAGTTGGGTAAATGGAGGGCAGGTCAAAGAGAAAGGCCGATAGGCTTCTAGGCTGACAGGTATTTGTAGGGGGCAGGGAAGAGATGCGTGAAGTGCTATATTAGACAGAGCACAAGTTTACATGGTATGCATGCTTTTGGGCTCATGATGGCTTAATTGAACAGTGTAACCGAAGGATAAATCTGTGAGACTTGTTAGGGGCAAATGACAGTTTCTCTTTTCTTAGGACTAAATTCGTCCCTCAAAATACACTTGTGTGCAAATAGAGTTCAATATGCTTTGAAGATAAAGTGAAGCTAAACAAAAAACTGACTACGTAATGCATACAGAACCAAATTCCTGAGCATTTACTAGGAAGAGCAGAGTGTCTAACCTACTGAGGGAACCCAATAATATTTCTTGGTATGCTGATTAAAATATTGAAGAAAGGCAGAAGAGATGGATTGTTGTATAATTTGTTTGTATCTCAGTGTTGTCATCCTTCATCTCTATGGAGATCAAACAATTCCAAAGAACACCCTTTGACCCTGGGGTTCCCTTTCATTACATTTTTTTAGAAAAGATCATCATTTATGATTCTAGTCAAGAACACTACTAAAAGGAAGGATCAAGAATGAAAAACTGTTATATTTGGCGGCAGTTAGCTCTCTCTCTAACTAGAAATTTGATTTGATAAGAGAAGTGCCAAAAGAATTCTTCCAGTAATAATTCTAGTAAAACATATTCGTTGTAAAGGTATATTATCTTTCATATGGTAGGGAAAGCCAATCGATCAACTAATACTTCACCCAAAGTCTTACCTAATGTGAAGTACTATCATGTGTAGAATAGTATACTGGAAAGTGTAAGTTATTTGGATAAACCCACTACAGAACCTATCAAGAACCCGAGAAATCCATCAAAAAGCTTTCACTAGAATCACCAGCAAGAAATATATTTAAATCATGCTTCCAGGTATACTGTGTCACTGGTAGATAAAGGTATTCTCCTCTTTGGGATGGGACTCAAACAGAAAAGGAGAAAATTTATACCTGGAAATAACTGGTAATTTGAGTAAACAATGGTTCTTACCTAGTTGGTGATGTTGAATTATGTGACCAACTCATCTAAAAGCTTAGGTGGTTGGAACGAACACTCTTATTTAGGTAAGGCATAATACATAGATAGACACCTAACATGGCAACTAACACTCTAACTTTTAGGATGCACATCTAGACACCTGAATTTGTCACCACTGTGTCAATTGAACACTCCAACTTACAAAATGATCATCTAGACACCTATATAATTTATGTGCCACGTCCACGAGACACAGTTGGGACAAGTAGAGGTGTCTGGATGTGCATTCTCAAAGTTGAAGTGCTTAGTTGCCAAGTTAAGGTGTCTATTTATGTATTATGCCTTCATGTAATTTTATTTTCATTTTTCAATAAACCCCCTCGCATGCGAGCTTAGTTCTTTTTCATGATTCAAGCACATAGAATTTTTTTTGACAATGGGTAGAGGTGAGACTCAAACTTAGGTATCTCTGCCTGATCTCATATCATGTTGGAGTGTATGACCAACTCATTTAAAAGGTCTTGCTGCTAGAGAAAGTATATTTCTTCTTTACTCATTTATGTCTTCAACTGGTTAATACAGAAAGCTGTAGTTCTTCCTTGAACAATACTAATTTTATCTAAGGTTCATGCCCTCATTTTTGTTCTTATTCCACTCGCTTGTTAATTATCCCTGTGAAATGAGTACCACGTTACAATCATCCCAATTTCGTTGCTTAAGATTTGCTGTTTGATCACTATTTTTATGTTTTGTCTTTGCTCAGAGCTGGAGGTCTACAAGATAAAGAAGGTGGAATACGCGAACTACTTGTTGGAAAGGATGATGAACTTCTCGAGACAGATACTAAAACTGTTGCTAGAGCTGATGTTGCAGAAGTCTGCATTCAGGTATACTAACGGCCCCGGCTCTTTTAGAATTCTATCTAGATGCTTTGCTGTTTCTTTGGTCAGCTTCAATGCTTCATACTTTCATCAACCTTGTTCTCTAGAGCGCTGCTCTCTGTATGCTCATCTTCTAAGACTAAAGTCTTTGAGGCATTTTGATGTCGACAGGCACTGCAGTATGAGGAAGCAAAATTTAAGGCATTTGATCTGGCCTCAAAACCTGAGGGAACTGGCACTCCAACTAAGGATTTCAAGACTCTATTTGCACAAATCGCTACTCGTTTCTGATAGACATCTCCCTAGGACTATGTCCAAGATTTTCATCACTCTTTTCTGCCAACATTTGTTCAAAGGGGAGGCTATAGACTTAAGGTAGATAGGCATCTGAGTTTGGTTGTACTATTGCAGATCCCTCCCCCCTGCGTAGCAGCTAACCTCATCGACACCATGGCATACTCATAGATGACTTGCCAATAGTTCAATGATGCAATAGAGGGTTATGTTATGTGCCTCTCTTGATTTTTCTGATGTTTGGAAGGCAAATAACTCAATAAGCATTGTTGCACTTGTGCAAAAAGCAAATTACTATCTTATTATTACTTGCTTGCATTTGCATGCTTCGCCAAGTAATGTTTCAACTTTATGATTTTCATTTTATGCATCATTGATGGCAATCAAACTTATCTGGTGGATCAGGGCCATGGTTTTATAATTCATATGCTAATGGTTCTCACGTGCCTTGACGTAACTAGTAAAGTTGTAATCAGGAGGTCATGAGTTCGAGCCGTGTATAATAGATCCATGTGATTTGACCCCTTCTTTAGATATTCCTATATTATGTATAAATATTTCTTTGATTTTATTTTTTATTGCTTATTTTCCATAAAAAAAACATTTTTCTTAGTACCAAACTAACCCAAAGTCTTTGTTTCTTTTTTAATATATGAACTTAATAAAATATGTAGATAGCATAAGACAATTGTTTTGGTATACATCTACAATTCTTTTTTTAATGGTTGTAAAATAAAAGTCACCTAATAAAGTCAGCATTATGAGCTTTACAAACATTTAAAACTTTTGTTTTAGTTAGCATATGATCTTTTACCAACAACCCAAGATACTACTCACCTTTCAGAATCCATTCAAACAACTCAAAATTCATAACGTCTAGATTCTGAACAATAAAGCATATCGCGTTAGGATATTTTGAAGAGATCTAAGCAACAAGAAGGTTGAAAATATAATTGATTTTTTTAAAATTATTTCTTGAATTTCATTAATGGTAGGACTTTGAATAATCGTATAAACAAAGTAGAAAATTAGACGTGTTTTGAATAGCCACAAAAATAAATTAGTAGATTCCTTAAACGATTAAAGTATTAGACTCTTTTACTATAACTATGACTATTAAATATTCTAATAAACAAAATATTAGACTCAGTCAGCTATATTAAGTACATCTTTAATTTGTTGATATGTTATATTAAGTTCTTTAATATCTCATTGGTCAAAGAAAACATTTATTTTTTATATGAGAAATTATTGGGAAGCACTATGTCTTTATCAATGGCGTTTCAGCCGTTATTTGTGCTTATACCATACATATATTATATACACTAAAAAATATATATTATATACTAAGATTCTTTTCTTTTTTTTGCTGGTTTTGACTATAATTTAAATTAAATAATAAGTCCCATCAAAGTGTCTAGCAGAACACCATCAATTGTGGTCCCAAAATATGGGACATTTCAGAACTTGATTCTCTCTTTTGAAATCAATTCTTTATTTGTAAGTCTTACTTCATGGAAAAATGAATATATCGACCGCAGATTCTGAATTTAAATTTTATATGAGTTTTTATATTAATTTATAATAATATTTATAGACAAATATTTAATACACATATATTTGTGATATAAACAAAAATTACTGAATCGCTGTGAATCTATAAGTGTTTAGATTTGGTTTTACTTGTATATTAGTACAATGGGGCAACACTACATTATAAGGTATGGATTTGGACGAATCTATTAATTTTTGTTTAAATTATGTATTTATATTTTTTTTTTAATCTGTTATGGATTCAATAACAAGTTCAAAACTCGTAACTTCAAATTCTAGCTTTGCGTCTGTCATGTACCTCAGTACATCTTCAACACAACCTCCACCGTTCTTTTAGTATTAATATTATACATAAATAGAGAAGAAACAAATTACAAGATAGGAAATTGAATCCCGACAATAAGATGTAAATACAGCTAGTCAATAAGCTCTGCTCTCTGTCCCACAGCTAAACGACATCACAATTTTCAAAGTTTTGTTATCAATTGGACTTAAAAGTCCCCACAAATATTTTTAATGCAATTTGTTAACAAGTCACATGGCAAATCTTGAAAGATTTTCTCTCATTTGAAAAAATGTTTAGTTTAAATCAATGTACTATTACTTGTAGTTAAATTACACATATAGTAAAATAAAATATTTACGTTGTCAGAGTATATAACTTAACTTCAAATAGGGCTCCAAGTATATTGAACAAACTAACATATACTGCAAGTTCACAAAATTCCAGAGTACATATCTGATGCACACTGTGCAGTAATGGCTTGTCAGCTAGCTCTTCAACGAATGATTTTATGGCCTCGGTCATTCTTCTATGGAATATCGATTCAATCAACTCAACTCCTATGTTGTGTATGCTGATGATCATCACCAAGAACATGCACCGAAGCCTCGTCTTGTCTGATTATCAGATGGTTATTGAAGTGTACGCAGCAGTATTATAGCCCCGTCCATATTAGGAAACTCGACGAGTTTAGCAACCAAATGATCTTGTTGTTACAGTCTTTATTACTGTATCAAGACACTGAGAAGCCAGTTACCTGTGACATACATTGGCAAATTGTGTCAAATTTTAGAGTATGAGAAAAAAATGATACAAATACATCAAGAGCCTTACAAACTGTATTGCTGCATTTGATCTTCAAATATGTGGATGGACTTGGGATTCGAAAGTAAGAATGTGTTTCAAGTTTCTTACACAGGTTTCCAACAAGATAAGGCGTAAATTGTTCTTCCTTTCCACCCCAGCAACAACCACTGGCTATCTTCATCGATTACAAAGTCTCTATGATATCCTAACCTCACTTTCTCTATTGCCTTATTCACGAATTCCTCCCGGTCAAAAGGTATCTGCGTAAACCTTGCCCCCATAATACGAGCTTGCCACTGCTTGTATGTCTCTGGTCGTTCAACTCTTTCCCACCCCTCACAAGCTATGACATTCAGTGCTTCCCTCCCAAATATCTCTCTCTCAATTAATCGTCTTTCTGGAATCTCACGGGGAACAATAGTTTCAAGCATATCAAAAAGTGCAGAAAAGTGGAATAAGGCCTCACGAAACCGTGTGACAAAAAATGGGGCACTATAGGCCCCATTGACAATACCATGGACGAAAATATCTGGATTGATCTTCCTTACGAGGTTGAGAACGATAGTTCTTGAACTTTCAACTGCAATAGTCTCATCATGCAGGTTCTTAAAACGATACAAGCAGTTGACAGCAAGAAATTCATCTTTGTCGAGTTTTAGATCCTCAACTGTAATGCTCTCCCATTTCTTTGCAATTGCATGGTATTCAAATGGAACATTAAAGGATCGAGCATAATCAGCCAAACGGCGACCTGTTTCCTCAATCCGTTCCGCTGGCCTGAAGCCTGGTTGGGGAAACTCTATGCCAGTAATACGAAGCCTTGGTGGCCCCCCTTCTCTTTCTGCAATACGTTGGATGAATGTAGGCCATTGGAAACCATACAGGATGCCAAAGTCAATAACATGAACCCTTGTTGCATTCTCTGCCTTTATCATGATTGTCTTGTTTGAAGCAAAACTTGAGATCTTTCTGAATGGGCTAGATGCGAGATACAAATGGTAGGCCTTCAAAAGATCAGCTGCAGATGTTCGTTTATTGACAAGAGCTTTATATATCTGGCTACCAGTACCAGCCAAACGCGCCTCGAGACCATCTGCAAAGCAATGAGCCAATCTCTGGTTTCCATCTCCAAATGGGGATGAATGTTGTCTTATTTGTTTCAAAAGTTCATATGCAATCCTGGAATCGTCAGCAGCAACAGCCTGTGCGCAATTTATCATGAGAGTTCTCAAATCTATGACTTCCTTCTTTCCGCCCTGTTTCTTCCCTCGGCCCTTTCCTCCTTTTGATCCTTTTGATATCTGCACTGTGGTTTTGCTTTTAGCATTCCTCAGGTTTTGTCGATAAGCTTCTAGTGCTTCTCCTCCCTTCCCCATGCTATTCAGCAAGACGATATCAAACTCCTCCGATCGTAGAGTTGATTCAGTAAAAACCGCAGCCTGTTTACTACTCCTTTCTCCTTCGATATTATTATCACCCCTCAGAGGATTTTTCTTCCCTCTCACCTCAGTTGGTGAAGTCTCTCCCTCATCCTTTTCCTCCACCTGAGCAGCTGCATAACCAGCTTGCCTTTGGGGCTCCCGAGATGGCAAGTCATTTATATCTACACTGTTCAACAACTTATTACTAGTCGGGAGGAACTTACTTGCTTCTTCAACTCCTTTCTGAAAGTTCAAAATAGATTGACTCTCATCATATATATCAGGAATATGAAAAGAACTAACAGGAGAGTCTAAGAATCCATCGACAACATTACTCCCACTATTTGATGAGCATACTGAAGAAGTATTATGAAATGAAAGGCCTTCGAAGTAAGAAGAATTGCAGTCAGTGGAAATGTTAACCCCCCTTGGATCGATTAGGTAACCACTACTGCCCCCAGTATTACTTGTGGAATTGTATATACTTCCTGCAAAGTAGTCATCAGGACTCTCACTGTTCCGATCAGTAAACACGTTTTGCTCCGGTGATAGTGGATACTTCTTACCAAGGGCCTCATAGAGTGACTTCTCTTTAGCTTGAAGTTCCAAGGACTCCTGAAGCATATCTGTCTTGTCCTCCATGTCTTCTTCCATTAGCATCCGATTTATATAGCTCAACACTGCATCCGAGAAATCAATATCTTCATTGAAGTCGTTCTCAACGCCAAGGTCAGTTCTTGATTCTACATTAGTAGGTAAATGGTCACCACTTATAAATCCAACAGCACCAAAATCGTGTTGGACAAAGTTATTTTCAAGTCTAGGACCATTGAGTAGATTCTGATCTGAATAAATAAGTCCAAATCTTGGTCCATTAATCATCCTCTGCTCTGAAGAAAAAGGTAATGGTTGGTTCCCAAATCGAAAATTATTCAAAGAACTCGGATGTCCATTAAACCTCGGATCCATTTTAACCAAACCTCAAAGTCAATGATGTATCTGTGACAACCATATACAATTCCAAGCTCAAAAGTGGAACAAGCACAAGCAATATCTCTCAGAAAATAGCAAAAAGACATAAACTTCAACAACCCCATAGAATCAAGAAAACAAACAGCAAATTCAGCATATACAAAACTGAATCTTCATCACTATTTAACAAACTACCACAAGTAATATCTCTCAGAAAAGAAGAAAAAAAAAAGCAAAAAAGACAGAAACTTTAACAACCCCATAAAATCAAGAAAGCAAACAGAAGATTCTGCATTAAAAATTAAATCTTTATCACTATTGTCAAAAAATAGCAAAAAAGACAGAAGCATTAACAACCCCATATACAATCAAGAAAAGAAACAGCAGATTCTGCATTAAAAATTGAATCTTTATCACTATACAGACTGCCCACAAGTAAAATCTCTCCAAAAATAGCATAAAAGACAGAAACCTTAACAACCCCATAAAATAAAGAAAACAAACAGCAGATACTGCATTAAAAATTGAATCTTTATCACTAATTAACAGACAACCCCACAATTAAAATCTCTCATAAACTTAACAACCCCATAAAATCAAGAAACCAAACAGCAGATCCTGCATTAACAAAATTGAATCTTTATCACTATATAACAGGACCAGCCACTCAGTGAAATAGCCAGCAAAAACTTGCACAAATTAACCAATTCTAAATCCTATACATGGTCCATACTCAATGACTTAAGCATAATATTGAGCTCAAATTTGAACTACTTACTTTAAAAAATCAAGAAAAAAAACCATGTAAAGCAAAACAGAACTGTCTTAAAATAATATGAATATAAAAAATGAGAAAAAGGACATACCTTAAACCTAGGGAGAAGCAAAGAGAGAGAGAGAGAGAAAAATGAAGAAATGTGAGTATTATGTAAGATTCTTGTATAAGAAAACAGGGGAGATGGTAACCGGTAATAGCAAGTCATCAGTCGTTGACATGGAAATCATAGGAGTCACCTTCCAAATGAAAAGCCTAGTGGTCTTATGGTTGTAAAGGATCCAAAAAATACGTCTTTTAACTTGGTCTTACTAAATACTTAAATTTGTATAAAGTTGAATAAATAGACATATATATCCTACGTGACATAATGCACGTCACGTAGGACATGAATTGCCACATAAGACATCATGTCGGATGTGTATGTCTATTTACTATATTAAATCACTGAATATTTGTAATAACTTACAACAATCTCGAATATTTTTATTTATAAAAAGAATATGGATATACGTGATTTATAAGTGGTGATATCTTAAGATATTTTAATACCTTATTTATGAACTATAATTTGTTCATTTGATATACTCTTTTTGTAAGACGATAAGAATCTGAGGAATTTTTTATGGTTTTCACGAGTTATCTCGCAAATCATGTCATGAGGTGTTATTCACTTATGAAATTGATTGATAACAAGGATACCATTGCAATGCAGTGAAGTATGCATTCCAATTATCGTGAAGTGAGATTTCGAGTAAGTGTTTACATAATCTTCTTTTATCTGATGAAAAAATGAGTCTTCATTGATATCAACACATGTAAAATTAGTGTAATTGAAATAGTCGATCATGTAACACGAAATAAGAGAGCTGACAGTTTTACATAACAAAAATTAGTGTGCAATATATAAACTTATCAAAATTAAAAGTTTGTTACATGATACTCGAAAACAAAAAAAAAGTAAAAAGTGTCTCGATCATATACATAAGCAAGCGCTAAATAAGTGATTTTGGAGAGATCAAGCTTACTGTATAAATAATTCCTTGCTTTAGGATATTATTTCCGGGCCATAATCCAAATGGTCCTTTGGATGTCCTAAATGGTAAGTTAGACCCTACGTGGTCCATACATCGATAGTTGAGTAGCACTTCACCATCAGCAAACATATGTATCGGTCTGAGAAAAAACAAATCCAACAAATCCTTATCTTGTATCGGTTTGAGAAAAAAACAAATCATTATCTTGTATTGTATACGATAGTATCCAAGATTCCTTGACACTGTAGTCCTTCATTATCCACAACTTAAAAGTAGACTCACTCCAAAAGGCGGTCAGCAATTGAGAGAAGAACCAACCCATCGCAAGAACAATGCAACATACAAGTTGATGGTTTGCAATTTGAAGGAGAATCAAGTTTTTCTATATCCTCAACAGCTGGTTGAACCAAAGATAAAGAAGAAGAGTATAAATTAAACTTGTTTTCCTCACCGACACGCCATAGACTAACAAGAAACTTTTTCGAATTTAAGTCATTCATGGCATGACTTTGATGCTTCATCTTAAAGTAAGGCTCAGAGATTAACGTCTTTCCAAAATTTTGAAACACATTTAAATCGAAGAAGAGACCGCACGGGTAACCTTTTGAGGATGTCCACAATTATTTCTTCGGGGAAGTGAACTTGTTCTGTTCTTAAACAATGATTAGGCCCATGCAGAAGATAACTAACCTGATGATTATCAACATCCATCAGCTTTCCCCTGCAAATTTTATTATTTTTTATAGTAGCATACATCTATCCAACAATTATATTCATCAAAACAATATAATACGATAGAATATAATACAATATGATACATTATGAAACAACGAGGGGGTACTGACCTATTCTTTTTGGTCATAGTTGGAGCTTCCTCTTCTCTCTATCTCTATTGCTTTGACCTATTCTTCAATTAGGATTTGGTAGGGTTCTTTTTCAACTAGTATGGCGTAATGAACGGTTAATATTAAAAAACTTAATAAATTATTATCTTACTATATGAGATCGTTGAATCTAATTGTTGAACCAAATTTTAATAAGATATGGAATATTTTTAAGAATAAATTATTAATGATACAATAACTTAAAGAATAACAAAGATTTAATACATATAACAATATATTATAATTATAATTAAATAAATTAAAAGATATATCTAACGTGTCAAATTATTTATTTTCCAATTGATTATAGGTTTCTTCATGTGATAATAATAAAAATAATAAATTAAAAAAATCAAAATATTCTTTCTCAAATTAAATAGCTACTGATTATCAAACTTTCTCAAAAGGTATTAGAAGTGTTTCAGGGACATTAATACCTTTTTAAGACATTGACTAATATATTTAATAACAAGTGTTAAAAGTGGTTACTTACCAATTAATTTGCCCATCTGGTACCTCTAATCAGGAATGAGAATACACCATTAACTTGGCCAATATGGTGCTTTTGATCAATAATCTCCCAACAGTTCCAAGTTTAGGTAGTGGACATGTGAGCATGTGTTTAGCTTATCGTATCGGTTATTACTACAGTCCATGTCCACATTTATGAACACCCTTCATGAAATTTCCGGCTACACCACTGATTCAGTGGATGCTGCAATTACAACCAAAAAAAATGACCTCAAAAAAAAAAGCACATGTGGATATTGTTCATGTCAAGTTTGACAATATTCCACCAACAGAAAAGCAAATTGAAGGAAAAAATGATTACCGTTTCATGTGGGCGGAGGATCCAATTTTCGTCAACCAAATCAAGATGACAAATGCATGTACTCAATGCAGAATCATTTTTTTTTCCTTTTGGCTTTTGGAGTTGGGAGACAGAGCTGTTGATTTAAGTGGTTCCACAGTGATGGTAATCTAAATCTCTTTCTAGAAAGACTAGTAAAACAAAAAAAGCAAATGGACAAAGTTAAGAATGAGGCTCAGATTTTCGCCTATTTAATCAAAGAAAAGGAAGAGCAGAGTTTGAACAGTGCCCTGGCTGCAAGCAACAGTTGCCTTATAAGACCTTCCGATTGAACTCGCAAGCCAGGCCACGAATCAACTCTAATTTTCTTCACTTTTCATTTTCATTATGAATAATCTTCACTGCCTCTGAAACTTGGAGCGTTCAAGATTAAAACAAGACATCAAAGTTTGAATATGTGGAAAAATGCAGCAACAAATCTTGATCAAAAAAGTAAAATACAGCAACAATATACGGATCCTCAATATTCACTTCCATTCCCTTTGGCCTTGTCTCATATCAGTATGTACCTAACAATTTGGGGAAATTGTATAGATGGATGCATAAAAAGTTTCTTTCTCAAAGGGGACTCTTCCTTATATGATCTGATAGTACCAAGAATGAAAGAGAAAGACTAAATATTGTAGAACTATACTTTAAACAGAAAAGAGGCTCAGATTTGAGTGAAAATCAATCAGAAAAAAGGCCAATCCACCATGGCTGCAAAAAGCATCCTCACAAATTCCCCTGCCTTTGTCTAGACAAGATATGAATCAGTTCAAAAATCTGATTTTCGAGCTTCTTGGAGAATATCATCACAGCCTTATTCAAAAAGTTTAGTTCGGGGTTTTCCACAAGTTAAAGGGGCAAAACATATATTTTCCTTCATTATTACCATAATCATGGCAATCATATCATCAATATCATGAAGAGCATTCTGCTAATTGAAAGGGCTGTTAAACTTTATATTTTTAACAAAAGCATAGGAAAATTCATTGGCAAAATTGAACTTAGGAGAAAGAGTTAACCACCCTTAGAAAATCTCTTACCATTCCTGAGTTCAATAAAAAGCCTCATTCTCTAAACACAACAGATACTTGGGAGGCTCAGATTTGATTTTTTCTCAGAAAAAGCTAAACTATGCCATGGCTGCAAGCATAATAGCCTAGTGAGATGAAAACCAATATAGTTCTCTCACCTCACAGACCCTTAGAGCTGCCACACCAAGTTACAACAAAGTTCAACTATCTGGTTCTTAAAGAATGAACATCTTCATTGCCTCATTGAACGTATTCTATGTTGCTCGGACTGAACCCTATAGGGTATTCAGGTTCCTGAGAACCCGCATTGAGTTGAGTGACCATCTGAGAAATTTACCATCGACTTTAGTGCTCATATTTTGTTGTATATGAACATGCAAAGAGAAAGGGACAATGCCATGGCTGCAAACGCCAGTTTACAGATGACGTCATACCGGGTTGCCCTGTCAAGATACAGGTCAGATTTTCTCAATGCATTAAAGTAACAAGTTTTTGCAAGGATTTCCCCGAAATCAGGAGCTCTTGTTTCTGCATAAGTTTGGAGAACCTTTTGTCTCGCTCAGCATAAGTTCCATAGGAATTAAGTCATGCAGCATAAGTTGGGTAGCATAAAGAGCCTCATTCTTTCACACAAACAGATTTGGGAGGCTCAGATTCGCCTTTTCTCAAACATAAGTTAAACCCCACCATGGCTGCAAGCTTAAGGAGTCTTTTTTTTTTTTTGAAATAGGTAACTTTGTATTCACACAAAAGACCTCATCAAAATCGATGAGGTGGGATTTACAAACCCCCAGGGGGTGCCATCATACTCAAATCCAAAAAGACAAAACTAACTTTACAATTGGCTTTTAAACTCCACAAGGCTATCTACTTCCCCCACTAAATTTTGCTTACACCAAAAAAACAAAAGACTAAGGCATTTCATCTTGATCTCCTCT
>NW_006238947.1:525418-566961 GCF_000226075.1 Solanum tuberosum
AGAAGGTGTGTGACCTCCATATTATTGGCTCTGTTTGTGTGTGCACCAAAACCTCTTATCCACCCCATTTCATTAGCCTTTCTGACCATGTAGTTGAGTCCCTCCATTGCTAGGAGAAATAAGAAAGGAGACATGGGATCTCCTTGTCTCAATCCCCTTTGTGATTGAAAAAAACCTTCAGGACTCCCATTTATAATGATTGAGAACTTCACTGTTGACACGCAAAACTTGATCCAATTCACCCATTTCCTCCCAAACCCCATTTCACTCAGAACTTTCCAGAGGTAGTTCCAGTTGACATGATCATATGCCTTCTCTATATCCAATTTGCATAGGATACCTGGTATCTTTTGTTTTTCCCTGGAGTCCACCAGCTCATTTGCCAACAAAGAGGCATCCATTATTTGTCTGTCCTTCAAAAAAGCCATTTGGTGCTCATCAATCAGTCTCCCCATCACTGTTTTCATTCTCTCGGTGATCAGCTTAGCGATGATTTTGTACATTCCACCAATCAAACTTATTGGCCTAAAATCCTTGAGTTCCGCAGCTCCGAGCTTCTTGGGGATTAATACCACAAAAGTGGCATTCAAGGATCTTTCAAACACTTCATTCTGATGGAAATTGTGGATTGTTTGCATCGCATCGCTCTTTATGATCCCCCAACACTCCTTGAAAAAAAGCATAGTAAAACCATCTGGACCAGGGGCTTTGTCTCCATCGCACAATTTGAGAATGTGTACCACTTCCTCTTCTGAAAATGGTCTCTGCATCCATTCCTGCTCCTCTTGGCTTATTCTTGGGCAATTTGTCATCACAAATGATGGCCTCCAACTTTCTGATTCAGTGTATAGCTGCTTGTAGAACTCTGTTATATGATCTTTGATTTCTTTTGGATCTTTATTCTCCTCCCCATTGATAATCAGCCTGTCGATGGTGTTGCATCTCCTATGAGCTGTTGCTACTCTTTGAAAGAACTTGGTATTATTATCACCTTGTTTCAACCACAACACTCTGGACTTCTGTCTCCACCTGGATTCTTCATTCTTCGCTAATTCTTCTAACTCGACTAGAACTGTTGCTCTAATCATCATCTCATCCTCTGTCAGCACCCTATCATTCTGGATCAGATCCATCTCAGCTAGCTCACTTAACAAGCTGTTCTTCTTATTGTTAAGTTCCCCGAAAGTTACACTGCTCCAATCTTTAAGTTTCTGTTTTAGCATCTTTAGCTTCATACTGAATTTGAAATCTGGGCATCCGTCCACAATAAAACCATTCCACCAGTTCTGGACTAGATCTTTGAAACCTTCTACATTAAACCACCAGTTCTCAAATTTGAAGTATGTCTTCCTCTGTTCCCAATCACCACATTGTAGCATAACTGGATTGTGATCAGATATAACTCTAGGCATAATTTGTTGCCTTATGTTTCTGAATTGTACTTCCCACTCAATTGAATAGAGAAACCTGTCCAGTCTCGCAGCACTGTCGTGGCCAGCCCCTCTGTACCAGGTAAAGGTCCCACCATTTAGATGAGGGTCATGTAACTCCATATCCTCTATCCAACTCGAGAAATCAGCCATTACATTGGTTATTCTTCTGCATCCTCTCCTTTCTGCCATTGTTCTGACAGTGTTGAAGTCCCCACAGGTGACCCAGGGGCCTCCACATAGCTCCCTAACTGCTGCAATTTCTTCCCAGCACTCCAGTTTCTCAGCTCTGGTGTGTGGAGCATATACGCCAGTAAGAAACCAACAAAAACCATCGTGGACAGCTTCAAATTTGTAAGTGATTGAGTATTTGCCTTCCTCCACACAACTACCCGTCCATACTCTTGAGTCCCACATAATTAGTATCCCCCCACTACTACCATCAGCTTCAGAATACCCACATTTCATCCATCTACTAGACCACAATTGTTTGGCTATCCCCTCTACATCTTTATTGATTTTTGTCTCCTGAAGGCAATAAACATCAGCTCTCCATTTTAGAAGAGAGCTCTTAACCAGATTCCTTGCTGAAATCTTGTTAATCCCCCTGACGTTCCATGATAAAATATTTACTTTCATTTAAGAGTTAGTGATAGGACTCTCCCTCTGTTCCTTGCACCTTCGACCTCCTCGTTCAGATCTGACTGTAAGTTCTTCAACTCATTCTTGCTAATTCCTCTGTGACGAGGTGTTGACACTGCACTGTATGCCCCTTTCTTTTCCATCACACTCTTCCTTTCATCGAGCTTCATTAGTAATGCATGTGTTTCTTCCCTGAAACCTTCGAATGCCACTCCATAAGTTTTACTGAGCTCCAAAATATGTGACTTTATCCAACTGGATGCTTCAAACTCGCTGTCTGTATGGTACCCAGGGTTTTGTATGGAAACCGGCTCCGCATCGTGAATCTGTTGAATTTGCATGCCTCCTTCCACTAGTTCTTGTACCCCTGAAATCTCCCCAAAATCCTTAGAATGATCAATACCCTTTGCTTTGTTGCATAGTAGTTCAACAGCCTCTTTCGTCTTGTTTACCGGCTCTCTGTTTTTAGCTGAGATGTCGGTGTTTTCCACCATACTCGAGGTTTCCCATTTGTTGTAAGCCTGTAAGAACTGCATCGCTAATTCCTTGATGCCACTTAACCCTTCTAGAAATTCCCCCTGTTTTTCACTTGCCAGGTCAAACTTTTTATTGACCAGGCCCCCCTCTTTATTTTGTTCTGGCCCCAATCTTAGAATTGGGCTTTGTTTTGAGTTGGGCTCGCCCCGGCCCACTATTTCGTTTGACTTGGAGGACTGCCCACATGCCTCTGACACAACACATGCTCTGCCAGCTGTAGCAGTTACTTTTTGACTTTGTACCTCTGACACAACACATGCTCTGCCAGCTGTAGCAGTTACTTTTTGACTTTGCAGAGGAGCCTCACCTTTACCCAGTGGTTTTCCACCTCGTGACCGCTGGGTACTGATCTCGGAGTTCCGGTCTTCCCCGGCAAATACTCTTACCGGCGATTCTGCCCAAATTTGCATCGTGTAGCATATTCCGCCCCCGTCGATGGTCACTTCTTTGGGTATGTCTGCTCCATCTCCTTTGATTCTGATTCTTGCCCATTTGAGATGATTCCTCAATTGGGTTTCCTCTTCCGTCTCTACCCACCCCCCGCAGAAATCTCCGATGACCTTGAAAATTTTCTGATCCCAAAAATGCAAAGGCAACCCTACAATTTTTACCCAAGTTGAATTTTCTTTACTCCTTCCGCATCTCGTACCTATTGTTGGATTCCACCATTGAAGGATAACTGGACTATTCCTCCACTCCCAATCCCCTTCGATCACTTGCTCTGCTGTGACCCTAAGTGCAAACTCAAATAGAAAGAAGTCATTGCCCATTTCGTAGATGTTCAAGCTGTGTGTTTGTTTCCACAGTCGATTAGCCCATCCCCTGATTTCTGACAGGGTCACTGTCTCTCCGGCTCTAGGTTCAAATGCACCCACCAAACTTCTCTTTAGCACTTCACTGTACTCCTCTGGATCATCGTTGATAAAGATTGTATCCCCTTTTAGAGCTGCCTTCTCTTTTTCAGCAAGTTTTGAATCTTTATTAGCCCATTTAATGCTCCTTAGCACTGTAGCATATGGAATGTCTCTGCTCACCAGCCTGTGATTGCCCCCATTCATTAACTTTCTACGACTATTAATGAATCTTCCAACCTTTTCCGCAAAGCTCAACCACCCTGAGTTAAAATTTAATTCAGGAATGATGATAACTTCCCTCCTCCTGCCTTTTACATTTATTAAACTGATGTAGCGCCCATATTTATTGTAGTTACTCGAACAAAAAACTTCTGAGAACCCATCTTTTTTCTTCCATCTCTTCACCATATTCCCCCTTGTCATTGATGCCTCCCGTAAAATCTGCACGATCCATTCCATTGACTTCTCATTAAAAGTCGTTCTCGTAATAGATTTTCTATTTCTTTCCGTCCAGTCGTACCATGCTCCCGCCGTACCAGGTGTTCTTGTGATGTCGTAGGACTTGAATCCAACTGCAAAGTATATACTATCTTCCATTTGGAACTCGCCTGCAAGGACAGTGAGAAGGAAAAGAAAAAAAGAAAAGAGAAAATGAAATCCGGTGATCAGAAGGATCACCGGAGGACGTAGGAGAGGGGGGTCCTGCTGATTTAGACCATTCCTCGGTTATTGTGTCTGAGAGCTCTTTTACCCTTATTTTTTATCTTTGTGAGAGGCAGAAACCCAAATAGCTCCAATATCTCACAAGACCCCCCAAAAGATGCCAAGCCAAGATATAGTGAAGCTCAACCATCTGATGAGTAAAGAATGAAAATCATCACGGCCTCATTACGGGCCTCATGTCGAAGGTCTTATTATTTGTAGAAATGACACAAGGTAGCCACTTTCCAGATCATAATGGGATCACATTTAAGTATGGTGTTGTACACAAGATAGCCACTTTAGGGCTGATTCTACTACAACAAACAAAGGATTTTGTGGCAATGATATAATCGCTACTAGAATATATTTAGCGGCAATAACATATATGAGTATTTATAAACATCACTCTATATAAATGTCACTTCAGACTTTAGCGACTTTAGATGCAATGGCATTAACTTAATTTGCAGCTAAATGTTCTTGCAGCAATAAATATTGTCAGCAAGAGAAAATTCTATTGACACAAAATGTCTCTTTTATTGTAGTGAACACTAAAACATTTTCCTCCATAGCAAATACACCCATAAGTGACAATTGAGGCTCAGATCCATCTTATACTCGGGCAAAGAAAGTCGGAGTCCAGTCATGCCATGGCTGCAAATATTCCCAAGTTGCATGCAACAAAATCACAGGCATCCGGGTCATTGCCCCGCCAAGATACCGGCCAGGTACTCTCAATGCTCAATTACTAGCTAAAGAGGATAGATTGAAAGATCATCATTGCTCCGCCAAGATATTGGCCAGGTACTCTCAATGCTCAATTAGCTAAAGAGGATAGATTCAAAGATCATTATTGCCCCGATAAGGGACCATTTTTGACATTTTCTCATGATGTGTTTTTGTGTGTGTGTGTGTGTGTGCATACATAGGGTTTTTTCATCATTTAGGTTCAGAACTCTTCGAGTCCTGGGACATCCAGTTGGACTAGTTGGAAATTGAGGCTCAGATCTGCAAAAATTGGGGAAAATAGAAGGCAACAACCGCCATGGCTGCAAAAGAACCAGTTGCATGTGAAAGAGAAGACTCAATCACAAGCCATCCGAATTTGCCATGCCAAGATACGGGTTAGATTGTCTACATGCCCCAAACAATAAACATCAGCCCAAATTAGCAAATATCATCACTGCCTAAAAATGGGAACTTTTCCAGAAGAGCCCGTTTAAACAACCTTAACAAGAAAATTTTAACAAGAGCCTGTTTGGATTGGACTGCTTTTTAGTAGCTTTAAAGCATAAGCCGACCTTAGCTCAGAGGGTCATTTGCACTTTTGTCCTGCTGTCCTTACTTATGACCATGCAACTAAATGTAGCTCAGAATAATTAGAAAATTGAATAGTACAACTTCCTTCAGCATCACATTGCCACCATTGAAGGCAATGACAACAAACATCGTTTCTTTTTTCCACTTTTATAGAGGGTTGTTAGTTTGGTTAAAAGAGAATTCACAGGCCAGTCAGAGAGGGCAACCACCCTCCAAAGAACTTCCCTTTTTCTCCCTGTTGGCCTCATTTTCATACTGGGCTGAGCTTCCATTACTGGATCATTCACACATTTTCCCCTATTTTGTTTTGGTCTTTAGTTTAGGCATTCATAACAAACAACTTTTTCGCGAGACATAAGTTAATATTTTCATATAATTTCAGTTTCCAAAGAACTTATATCCCCAAAACATGCAATTTTATACCCACCCTTAAAATCTAGGAAATTACATCAACAACTTAAAGGAGTGTTAACTAGAGCAAAGAAGAAATCATTGACATACCGGAGATGAAAAAAATCCCCATTTTCTCCGATTGCCTCAGTCTTTTGAGTTAAAATGAACTGGGTTTCCGTCCGAATTCGAAAATGAGGCTCAGATCTGTGTAAAATGGGGGCAAAGAGGAGAAGAAGCCGACAACGCCATGGCTGCAAAAAAAAATGAACCGGTTTTGCATGATTCGGGTTTTGCCCCGCCAAGATACGAGTCGGGTTTTCTCCATGCCCCAAATTTCAGCCCAGAATCATCACACAGCAATGTCATCACTGCCTCTTTCCATCTTTTCAACAGCAATTTGTGGACATTTTGCAAAACCAAGTAAAAAGGGAACGAAAGAAGTAATAATTTTTTTTTTCTTTTTTTTTGGAATTTTCATAAGGAGGGTTGTTAGTTTGTTCGGACAGAGAAATCATAGGCCAATCAGAGATGGCAACCATCCTCCATTGAAATCCATTTTTGTGTTCTCTCAGTTGGCCTCATTCTTCATTCTGGGCTGAACTGATTCTCATTTTCTTCACTAAAATACTCTTTATATAGATAGAGAGGCTATAGAGAACATAAGTTGCTATAGCCCGACGCGGAGCTAGGTAGGGTTAATGGCTAGATAGGTTCATGATTTCGGACAAATTCATAGTTTTTTCATAAATTCGTACTAAAAAATTAAATAAATATATATGTATAATAACTTGTAAACCCCCAATAAAATTGATTAACGGCTCAATGATAAGGAAGGAGCATATTTGTAAAAGGAAACTTAAAATCTCTGAACTCCTAATCCTGACTCCGCCTCTCGCTATAACTGACCGTTCTTCGGTTAGCAGCCTTATAGAACTTGGTAATTCATTTTTACCAAGAAACACAAACCAGGTTGTTGTTTTTTTTTGTAAAATGAGCTCATTCCAATTCTCAACAAATGATAAAGTTTCATGATCCTGAGCACCTTTATATTTGTTCTTTTGATAATGGTAACATTTGTATTATATCAACCAGCACAAAGGATGTGCTGAGGCCTCTGTACATATTTCAAAAATAAAACAGAAAAACAACAACTAAACATATTTTGTTCATTTTACAAGAAACCTCTAATGTTTAGTATAGAATCATCATCATTTTTCACTTCTTTCTTTACAACAAAAATGAAAAAGCAGTATGCAGTTCAGCTTCATCTTCTGGATGGAGCTGCTTCTCTTCAAAACGCCTAGCATTCCTCTCCTTTTGGGCTTATCCACCATATACAAGCTGGTAACATGTTTCGCCTTTTCTTCTGCCTAACATAGCTGCTCACATTGTTCCAACAACTCAAAAGTATCTATTGTCGACTGTGGCATAGTCCATCTAACCTTGGAGCTGCTGGAAAAGAAGAACAAAAAAGGTAGATGAAACATCAATAGACATAAGAGGTAAAAAAGCTTATAGTAAAACATATTTTTCAGTCCAAGACTTGACCATTACTAGTAAGAATGTATAAGATTTTGCCCACTGCAAATCCACAAGCTAAAATCAAATCTGCAGATTGTTTTGATAAGATTTGAGACTCATACTAAGCAATTGATCTCAGACATTGAGTTCTTCGACACTTCCACGGCTGCAAACCCATCAAGATGCAGAGGTAAAATAATAACACCCAAGTCCATCTGATCAGTAAAACTAATCATTACATCCGTGTTATTTTCCCTTTTCCAGCACATCGTTGCATGGTTTTGCTGTTGATTTGCCATGGATATGCAACCTTAGAGGAGCAGAGTATAACAGTCAACGAAAATGATCAAAATAGTACTTATATATGGGGGTTGGTTACACAAACACATATATGAAGAAAAAAGAGCAGATGAGGTTAGATCTAAAAGAAAATGAGTTTATGTTAAGATACACCATCAGTTGAATAATTTTTACACTACCAGGTTGCTGAAAGGATATCTATAGGTAAGTCTCCTTAAAATGTAGATCTGCAATCTTAAAAATAAGACAGGCTACCTCCCACAACATACAGATATGACCTAATAGTGTAAAAAAGTATTCACATTGACAGCGTATATAACTCAAACTGAAGAAAATAGACATCATAGGCATAATGGAAACGGTCAACCACACTGAAAATGCTGTCATTCTTAGTTGATGCAATTGTATATCTCAGTTATTCCAAGAGATCTCCGAGAGGCTAGCTCCATGACCACTTTATATTTGGCTCTTCAACAACAGTATGAAATAATAGTTCTATGCTGAATCTGAATCTCAATTTTGACTAGGCATGAATGATCACCAAAAACAAAATCTTAGCTCCTAAATCTCATTGAATTGCTTGAAATTTATCTCTACGGAGTTAGAAGTCAACTGTGGACAGGCCAAAGCCTTTGCGCAAAGACAAAATGATTATGAGAAATTGGAGACACCATAACCTCTCTCCAATCTACAACAAGTCACTCAAAATAAAAGAGAACGGGAGATTCTAAATAATAGAACAAAGAACCATGAAAAGAAAAGATCAGATGTGTTGTAGCAGTTGTGACTCAGATCAAGCAGAGTGGCAATGTAACACCATATGGATGCATCTGTCCTTTGGTTGCTGCTCTCAGAAGCTCTCATAGCCTTCTTATTTACTACACAATACATATTACATACACATAAAAAGTAAGCCTTTTGAACGCTGCAAAACTCAAAAGTGGAAAAAATTGATGCTTACCCAAATACAAAAGTGACTTGATTTTTAGATAACTATAAGCATGAGCTTATATAATAAGGGCAACCATTGTCAAAATAAAACTAAGTTATAACTTTTATACAAGAATATGAACAAATGAATAAGAAACGGAAAATTCAATACCATGCTATTCTAGAAAAACTAAAAAAGACGACTCTTTTTCACTCTTTGAAATACTCTTTTATGAAAGATTTGCTCAAACTTTTCAAAAAGCATATTGATTTGATTACAAAAACCACTGTACGTTTCTTCTAAATCTAAACATCCTTATTTTGGTTTTAAGCCTTTCTCCAACCAATCAGCCCTAGGAATAGGAACAAAAAATTGGAAACAACAAAGAGAGAAGAGTCTCAAGACCATAAAAAATCATCTGGATCAAATGTACTTAGCCTCATTTCAAATATTTCTAGTCAAACTATTTGCTAAGAGACTAGTCAAAAAAATGTAAATAAACAAAAGATGAGGCTCAGATTTTCGCCTATTTAATCAAAGAAAAGAGCAGAGTTAACACTGACATGGCTGCAATCATCGGTTGGCTTATAAGAAAGACCTTCCGACTTTTCTTGCCAAGCCAGGCCATGAATCAACTCCAAATCTTTCACTTTTCATTAAGAAAAATCATCATTGCCTCTGAAACTTAGGATTTTTCAAGATTAAAACAAGGCATGAAAGTGTGGATACTGTGTAAGATAAATTATGCAACAATTAGCCTCTGAAAGTACATGAATTCGCATATACATAAAAGCTTTGGACTTGTCTCATATGCCTAATAATTTCTCTCTAGGAAAATATGGAGATGAGTACATAAAATAATTCTTTCGAAATTGGGATTCTTCAAAAACAGAAGAAAGAACATGAACAGAATGTAATGGAAGGACTACTCATTGAAGAACTAAGTTTAACAGAAAAGTGGCTCAGATTATCCTTAAATATATCAGAAAAATGGCCAATCCGCCATAGCTGCAAGAAGCAGACCCCTTTGTGAGAGAGCACATAAGAACTCACCTCACAAATTTTCCTACATTTGCCTAACCAAGGTACGAATTCGCTCAAAAATGTGACAATATCATCATAGACTCATTCACAAAGGTTAGGGGTTAGGAGCCGAGCACAAAGGATTTCTCCGGACAAGTTTTAAGAGGCAAACAGACAAATTGTATCAAGTTTAAGGGGCATCTATGTATGTGGCCTTTTCCTTATTACTACCATAAACATGGCTATCTTCACCATCATTACCATAATCGGGAAATTTTTAATGAAAGGGCTGTTAACCTTCCACTTGAGGGACTTGAGGGATTTCACTGGGTATGTTATTGTTGTTGTAATAAAGGACTGTTAATTTTTCTGCATAAAAAAGGTATAGGGAAATTCATTGGCTTAATTGAACTTCAGAGGAAGGGAGTAACAAACAAACACCCTTAGAAAATCTCAACATTCCTCGAGTTCCATAAAAGCCTCATTTTGAACATTAACAGACATTTAGGAGGCCCCGCCATGGCTGCAAGCTTAAGGAGCCTTTGTGATACGCAGAAACTAAAATAGCTCCAAATCTCACAAGACCCCCCCTCCCCCAAAAAAAGGCTGCCACACCAAGATATAGCAAGGCTCAACCATCTGATGAAAAAAGAATGAAAATCATCACTGCCTCATTGAACTTATTTTGCTAAATAAAAGAGTGGTTAGAATTTGGGAAATTTTGGGTGATCATTGGCTTCTAAGAATGACACAGAGGGGCAAAACTATGTCAAACAACTCTTTGAATCCAACAGACTTAGACTTAAACAAATAAGATTGTTTCCATTTTCGTTTCACCTTATGCTTCATATTTATAGTGCCTTAATTGTTTTGGACCTCGACAATGGTTCACTCAACTGATGGGGTTAACAAACTGGGGAATTGAAGACAATACAACCCGTATCTTGGCCAGGCAAATCCCAAGATGGCCTGCAATGGAGGCTCTCTCTTTTGCATGCAACCAGTGATTTTACAGCCATGGCGTGGCCTTCTCTTTTGTCAGCTGAGGGTCTATCGGAAACAGCTTCTCTACCCCACAAAGGTAGGGGTAAGGTCCACCTACACCCCACCCACCCCATACCCCACTTTTGGGACTACACTGGGTTGTTGTTGTTGTGTAATCTCTTTTGACCTCCCAAAATTATGGGCCTCATGTCGAAGGTCTTATATGTGGAAATGAATGCTTCACTGAAATAGTTTCCTCCATACCAAATATACAAAAAGTAAGTTACAACCAAACCTCTCTATAGCAGCATCAGCATCGTTTGTCCTGATATTTTTTGGCTACTATAGTGAAATGTTGCTACAGAGAACATATAATACAACTTAACGTGAAAGATCGGTCCCACAGAAAGCATGACTGTTATAGTGAAATGTTGTCAAAGAATACAACTGCTACATAGAGGTCTGACTGTATAAGTGAATCGAGGCTCAGATCTGTATTGATGCTCAAGCAAAGAAAGTCCAGCCATACCTTGGCCAAATATGCCCCAATTGCGTGTAACAATCACATGTATTTGGGTCATTGCCCACCAAGATACATGTCGGGTACTCTTTATGCTCAGCTACTAGCTTGGGAGGATAGATTGAAAGATCATCACTGCCTCAATAAGGGACCATTTTTATCATTCTCACCTGACGTGTGTACATGTGTGTGCATGTATGTAGTATACAGACAATATACATGCACAGATGGACTTCAATTTTATCAGTCATTGGGTTTAATCAGAAACCGCCATGGCTGCAACCTCCCCATGTTACCCTGCCAAGATAAGGCTCTTACCATCTCAACGGCCAACCCAATTGCGCAAAAAAGAAAAAGGTATTACCATCAAAGCCATAAATTTCTTCCTGTTCTTACACTGATTTCTTGTTGTTTAGTTCATAAAACATTCCAACAGCAGCAAGAACAGGAGAAAATATCTGTTAAACTTAACAGGAGCTTTGGTGTCTCCTGTTAGTCTAAGGGTTATGGACACTTTTTGCAAGTAATTAGGACCATTTGTGCTAAGGAGTATATATCAAGGACCAAAATAGTCAGGCCCCAGAACATTAAGGACAATTTGGATTTTCTTCTAATCTTAACAAGGCTCAGGTCTCAGTTTAATCAGGGATTGAGGTTATCAATCCGCCATGACTGCAGGCAGCAACCTCTCCAGGCTACCCCACCAAGATGCAGCTCGTATAATCTCAATCCCCAAACCAAATTGCTCAAAAACAGCATTATCATCATAGCCTTAAATTCTCCCTGCTCTTAAATTGATTTCTTGCTGCTCGATTGATAAGAACGAAAGGAACAGAAGAAGATGCAGCAGCAACAACAACAACAGAAACTTGCCTCATTCTTAGAGCTGATTATAAGTAGACATTTGGCCATAGATTTCAAATATTTTCACTTTATTTGGAATATATGAAGTTGGAATTGAAGATGGAGTTGTGTTTGGTTAGATTTTTTGCAAAGGAGAGAAATGAGCACCTTATTTGGAATTCATGAAGATGGGAGTTGGAAAACAAGTTTGGAGCACTTCTCCTGTTCTCCAAATTTGAAATCCAATTCCGAGTTGGATTTGGAAATTTTATAACCAAACACTGATTTTGAAATAAAGTAATAAAGTGAAAAATTATTCTGAAAAAAATGAATAATTCTCATGACCAGGCTCCTGAACATGACATGGGTTTCAACCCTACGATGTCCTGATTTGAGTCCTGGAATATCCAGAAGGACTAGATGGAAATTGAGGCTCAGGTCTGCGGAAAAATGAGGAAAGGAGAAGCCGAGAAGGTGACACTGTCATGGCTGCTAAAGAACCGGTTAAATATGAAAGAGAAAACCCTATCACAAACCATTCAGGTTTGCCATGACTTCATAATGGGCTCAACTTCGACTATTCCCTAAATAGCAGTCCTAAAATTGGTTATCTGTGCACTTATGCCCACTTACAAAAGCGAAAAGGACTGCTGGTTAGAGCAAAGAAGAAATCATTGACATACAGGAGATGATCAACCACCCTGAAAAATTCCACATTTTCTCCGATTGCCAGAGTAATTTGAGGCAAAATTAACTGTGTTTCCATCTAACGAGGTTCTGATTTAGAGACTTGCAGATTCCACAATGACAAATTGGCAGTTAAGGCTCAGATCTGCGTCAAATGGGGAAAAGAGAAGACGACATCGCCATGACTGCAAAATGAACCGGTTGCATGATCAGGGTTTGCCCTGCCAAGATACGAGTCGGGGTTTCTCCATGCCCCAATTTTCAGCCCTGATTAGAAATATCATCACTGCCTCTTTCGAAAGATGGAATCTTTTCTGTAGCAATTTGTGGACAGTTTCAAGGCAAGTAAATTGGAACAGAAGGAGTAGTACTACTGCAGCTATCAGCATCACATCAATGGCAATAGATATTTGCCTTCTTGGAAAATTAACACAGAAAAGAGGGTTGTTCGTTTGGTTGAAGGAGAAATCATAGGCCAATCAGAGATGACAACCACCCTCCAAGAAATACATGTTCTCTATGTTGGACTCATTCTTCCTTCTGGGATGATTCTCACTGTTGAGTAAAAGACTCTTTATAGATCGAGCTATGGTGTTGAAATTAATTTTAACTATAGAGAGCTAGGGTGTGTTTGGCATGGAGGAAAACATTTTCCGGTTCCGAGAAAGTGACCACACCATGGCTGCAGACACTGGTTTGCAGATAATGCAATGCCAGCTCACCCCACCAAGATACAGGTCGGATATTATCAATGCAGTAAGGTAGATAGCCCAAAAAGAAGCAATCATTAGAGCATGTCACTGTTAAACACAAACACAAAGGTTTAATCCATTCCTATAGCATCTTCAATCAATAGTATATTTGCACACGGGGTAGTTATTGATAGATTCATTTATATGAGCTACAAATTAGGAGCAGACATTAATGGATTTTAATCACGACCTTAATTGAACAGGATGTGTTCTATTGGCTCGTACCACTGTATGCTTGAGTTCTAAAGAATTTCAAAGGAAAGAGGACCCAAGTTCAATTCCCAGAAATTTTAAGGCTCAAATATGATCTTGATCAGGCAAAGAGAAGGCAACCACGCCATGGCTGCAAAATCACTGATTGCGTGCAAAGGGAGAATCCCAAATGCCGACCATCCACTGATTTGCCAGGCCAAGATACTGGTCAAATTGTCCAAATTCAAGAGTCAGCTAGCTCAGAAAGTGAAACATCATCATCGCTGCCTCTTCTCATGACTGCAAAAAGCAGACATCTTTGTGAGAAGCACATATACCTACCTCACCAACTCCCCTACTTTTGCTTAGCCAAGATACTAATCAGCTCAAAAATCTGATTTTCAAGCTTCCAAGAGAATATCATCACAGCCTCCATTCACAAAGTTCAGGGTTTAGGATTCAGGTTTTCTTGGACAAGTTGGGGGGTTTGAATATGTATTTTCACATATTATTACCATAGCCATGGCTAATCATCGTCATCGTCATCATCATCATCATTATCATCATCAAGAGCATAATTGACATTAGCTGATGAAAAGGGTTGTTAACTTTCTCTTTGTAAATGAAGTGCTGGAAAATTCATTGGCTACATTGAACTTCAGAGAAAGAGAATAACCACCCATAGAAAATGTCAACCTTTCTCGAGTTCCATTAAAATCTTAATTCCTTGGACAAATACAGATATTTGGGAGGCTCAGATTAACCTTTTCCAAGACGTAAGCTAAACCCCTGCAACCTTAAGAAGTCTTTGTGAGATCCAGAAACCTAAATAGTTCCCATCTATGTTGCTCAGACTCTTCAAAAATGTCAACGGGTGCGTGTCGGATTCTCCAAAAATAGTGTATTTTTGGAGAATCCAACACGGGTGTGGCATAGAAAGTGAAGAGTCCGTGCTCCTTAGGTTCACATATCTCACAAGACCCCAAAAGATGCCACACCAAGATATGCAAAGAGAAAACAACACATGCCATGGCTGCAGACACCGGTTGCAATGTTGCCATAACAGGTCGCCAAGCCTAGATACATGTCAGATTTTCTCAAAGCTGGTAAGTAGGTAGACCAGAAGAAAGCAATCATCACAGCCCATTTCAGTATTCCTTTTCTGCAAAAGAGCAATGGTAGCATAACCAGAGACAGGTTTCTAGATGATGCCATACCAGGTCTCCCCGCCAAGATATGGGTAGGATTTTCTCAATGCATTAACATGGGGCTTATTTTTACTATATATTTTTGTCGTCAATTCTTTTCTTTCTTCAATATTTGCATCCTAGTTTTTTATATTTTTCAATCCAGTTCTGAAAAATGTTTTCTTGAGCCAAAGGATCCACCAGAAACAGCCTCTCTACCCCCACCACAGGTCGGCATAAGTTAGTCGTACACCCCATCCTCCCCAGACCCCACCTTGTGGGATCACACTGGGTAATGTTGTTGTTGTAGTAACAGGGGGAAAGTGCACAGATATCCGTTTTGTGACCCTTACTAATTTGCAAGTTGAGGCTCAGATCTGTGAAAAATGGGGCAAAGAGAAGACGACAATGTCATGGCTGCAAAATGAACTAATTGCACGATCCGAGTTTTCCTTACCAAGATACGAGTCGGGTTTTCTCTTGCCCACTGCCCAAATAACAGGCTATATTAGCAACATCATCACTGCCTTTTTGGAAAGATGGAAACTATTCCCTAGAAATTTGGACAGTTACACAACAAGTAAAATGGAACAGAGGGAGTACCATTGTCATCAGCATCACATCGTAGCGACAGATATTTGCCTTCTTAATTGGTCAAAACTAAACCGAACCATGAGCACCCCTGAATATACCAATGGAAAAAAGAAGAGGATTATTGGTTGGCATCATTCTTCCTTCTGGGCTCAGATCTTTAATGTATCTCAGGCATCAACACTGTCATGGCTGCAAACCCTATAATATGGGTCACCCTGCCAAGATAGGGCCTGAAACAACAATGCCTTATTCCATTTGCTCAGTAAAATAATCATCACAGCCCATTATTTTCCTTTTCCATTTCATTGTTGTATGATTTTGCTGTTGCTTTTCCAGGAAACTGGAGCCTCCGTGGAACAGACTATAACAGTAACAGAAAACAGAGAAAATTATCAAAAATGGTCCTTAATATTAGTTAGAGCTAAAAGATATAGAAATCATAGGCAAGATGGAGATGGTCAACCATTTTGAGAAGCTCCCATTTTTTCTCCAAATGCCTCATTCTTTTAACTAAACTTTGATGGAGAACAACAATACGGTGTTCAAGAAAAACTAAATAACCAAAATCTTCACCAAACAAGAGGTCCTGGGTTCGAATCCGGTCCAAATATAGTTTTCAATTGGGGCTCAGATCTGCCAAAAAAAAATGGGGTAAAGAGAACATGACAGCGCCATGGCTGCAAAGGAACCGGTTGCATGTGAATGACAAGGTTCAATCACAAACCGTCCCGGTTTGCCATGCCAAGATACCGGTCAGATTGTCTCCATGCCCCAAAAATCAACCCATACTAGCAATATCATCACAGCCTCTTTTGAAAGATGGGAACTTTCCCACATGTAGACATATGGACAATTTCAAACAATTTTTAACAAACATAAGATGAGATCAGAGTAAGTTTGCTAAGCTCAGAGGAAACAGCAAAGAGTACTAGTACTTCTGAAGAAGGTTGATTTTGCTTATAGGAAATCATAGGGCGTAACCACCCTCCAAGAATTACCTTTTCTCTCTGTCGGCCTCATTCCTAATACTGGGTTGAACCTCCATTTTTGTTTAAAGAAACATATTGTACTCGGACTCTCAAAAATGTTGCCGCGCCCACGTCGGATCCTCCAAAAATGCACAATTTTGGATCCAACACGCACTTGTCGGCATTTTTGAAGAGTACGAGCAACAGAAAAAAACACTCTGATTTGTAGTGTCCCTTTTCTATGCTTTTGCTGCTGCTTTGCCTGAAAATCCAGCCACGCAGGATCAAAGTAGCCATAGATAGAGAGACAAGAAGAGACATACAATACACACATATGTATATATATATATATATATATATATATATATGCTAAAAGGGCTGTTGATAAGAACTAAAGATAAAGTTACTGGCACACTGGAGATGGTCAACCACCCTGAAAAATCCCTTTTTTTTCTCCGATTACCACATTGTTTAGCTAAAATTTGATGGAGAACTGCATCTGAAAAATGGGGTGCTCAACAAAAAATGAAGAACCTAATCAGGTATCACAGTTCCCGAGAACGGCCATCCATTCAAGACCATCAAATGGTTGCCGTACACTTTAGGGCTCAGATTTGCTTTTCTACAAACAAGCAAAGAGAAAGCGACATCACCATGGCTGCAAGACACCAGTTCACAAATAAATGCCTTACTGGGTCCTCCTGCCAAGGTATGGGTTGGATTTTCTCAACTCGATGAAGTAGATTATAAAGAAAAAAGCAAATCATCATCACAGCCCATTTTCAGATCAATCAACATTCTTGTAAATGACCCGTTAAAAGCGGCTACCTTGTTGTGTCATTTCTACCTTGTATTTACAGGGGCATAAAAGTGACTATTTGTGAAAACCAGCTATAGTAGTAGTAGCAGAAGCAGGAATTGGAAGAAGCATATATATACACAATAATCAACAATCTTGTTCTTTTTTTCTTCTGAATGGGCTGTTGGTATTTTATGAATGGAGAAGAAATCATGGACATAGAAGAGAGGGGGCAACCACCCTTTACAGAAATTCCCATCTCTCTCTGATATCTCATTCTTCCTTTCTGGGCTAAAATATGGTGAGGGTTCTGCCATAAGCATTATCATCACAGCCTCTTTTGAAAGATGGAAAGTCTCACACAAGCAAGCGTATGGGCAATTTCAAAGCAAAGGTTAGATGGATGATTGGTCTAAAGCTCAGAGAAAACAGCAAAGATGCAGTACTTCTGAAGAGGGTTGTTAATTTTGTTTATAGGGAAATCATAGGCCAAGCAGAGGGGGCAACCACCCTCCAAGAATTCCCTTTTCTTCTTGTTGGCCTCATTCTTTTTAGTACAGGGGTATATTTGTCCCTTTTCCGTTCTTTATACTGGGTTGAACCTCCATTTTTCTATGCTTTGCCTGAAAAACACAGCCAGAAAGAGAAACACAATATATATATATATATATGGACTGAGAGGAACAAAAGATGTTATGATGGTTCCTCAACTCCCCTCCATGCTCTTAAAGCCAAATGCTGGACCAATGTCCCCATTATCTAATACTGAACAGTTGTTGGATTTCATTAGTACTCTAAATTTAGGAGGAACAATGTATAGGGCCTACAATTCCCTTTTGTATTTTGCCTACTTGTAATTATGCATGCTTTCTAATGAAACAACTTACATCATAAAATAAAATAAGAAGTATCTCCAAAGAGGGTTGTTGATTTTATTGATAAGAGAAATCATGGGCCAAACAGAGGGGGCAACCACCCTCCAAGAATTCCCTTTTCTTCTTGTTGGCCTCATTCTTTTTAGTACAGGGGTATATTTGTCCCTTTTCCGTTCTTTATACTGGGTTGAACCTCCATTTTTCTATGCTTTGCCTGAAAAACACAGCCAGAAAGAGAAACACAATATATATATATATATATGGACTGAGAGGAACAAAAGATGTTATGATGGTTCCTCAACTCCCCTCCATGCTCTTAAAGCCAAATGCTGGACCAATGTCCCCATTATCTAATACTGAACAGTTGTTGGATTTCATTAGTACTCTAAATTTAGGAGGAACAATGTATAGGGCCTACAATTCCCTTTTGTATTTTGCCTACTTGTAATTATGCATGCTTTCTAATGAAACAACTTACATCATAAAATAAAATAAGAAGTATCTCCAAAGAGGGTTGTTGATTTTATTGATAAGAGAAATCATGGGCCAAACAGAGGGGGCAACCACCCTCCAAGAATTCCCTTTTCTCTCAGTTGGCCTCATTTTCATACTGGGTGAACCTCCATTTTTTTGTACAAACACTCTGATTTATAGGAGATAATTTAACCAGATAATCGGTAAGTGCTTAACTGTCCCTTTTCTATGCTTTTGCTGCTGCTTTGCCTGAAAATGCAGCCACGCATGAGCAAAGTAGTCACAGATAGAGAGACAGAAAAGAGTCATATAATACACATACATACATAAATATAAAGACCTCATACATATGCTAAAAAAGATGTTGATTAGAGCTAAAGATAAAATCACTGGCATACCACAAATGGTCAACCACCCAGAAAAATCCCCTTTTTTTTCTCCGATTACCTCACTTTTGAGCTAAAATTTGATGGAGAACTGCATCCGAGAAATGGGGTGCTCAACAAAAGCTGAAGAACGGCCATTCATTCAAGACCATCAAATGGTTGACGTACACTTTAGGGCTCAGATTTTTCTGTTCTACAAACATGCAAGAAGAAAGCAACATAGCCATGGCTACAAGACACCGGCTTGCAAAGGATGTCATACCAGGTCGCTCCACCAAGATACGAGTTGGATTTTCTCAACTCGATGAAGTAGATTAGAGCCCAGAAAGAAGCAAATCATCATCACAGCCCATTTTCAGATCAATCAACATTCTTGTAAATGTCCCATTAAAAGTGGCTACCTTGTTGCGTCTTTTCTACCTTGTATTTTACAGGGACATAAAAGAGATTATATGTGAAAATCAGCTGTAGTATCAGCAGAAGAAGAAGAAATTGGAACATATATATACACGAAAATCAACATTCTTGTTCTTTTTTTCTTCCGAAAGAGTTGTTGGTTTTTTATGAATGGAGAAGAAATCATGGCCATTGCAGAGAGGGCAACCACCTTTTACAGAAAATCCCATCTCTCTGATGTCTCATTCTTCCTTTCTGGGCTAAACTATGATGAGGGTTTTGCCATAAGCTTATCATCACAGCCCCTATTGAAAGATGGGATCTTTCCCACAAGTAGGCGTTTGGACAATTTAACAAGCTGGGATCAACTATATGAATACTCATAATGTCATTCGTTTAGACTCAGCTCAAACCAATATTATACAACATGATCATAAAAATAAGTAAGCCTTATGCTATGAGCCGAGGGTCTATCGGGAACAACCTCTCAACCTTCACAAGGTAGGGGTAAGGTATGTACACGCCACCCTCCCCAGAACCCACTTGTGGATTACACTGGGTATGTTATGTTGTATGATCATAAAAAGAAGTAAAGGATGAAAGAAACAGACTTACCATTGTAGAACTAAATTTAACACAGCAAAGAGGCTCATATTTGATCTATCAGAAAAAGTCTAATCCACAATGGTTGCAAAAGGCAGAGGTCTTCCGTGTGAGAGCACATAAGAACCCACCTCACAAATTCCCTTGCCTTTGCCTAGCCAAGATATGAATCAGCTCAAAAACCTGACTTGCAAGCTTCCTGGAGAATATCATCATAGTCTCATTCACAAAGTTTGGGGTTTAGAATTTGGGTTTTTTTGGACAAATGTAGGGGGGCAAAAGTATCTGTTCTCTCTTATAGGGTTGTAAGCTTTCTCTTTATAACAAAAGAACTAGAAAATTCATTGGCTAAATTGAACTTCAGAGAAAGAGAGTAACCACCCTTAAGAAATCTCAACCTTTCTCGAGTTCCATGAAAAGCCTCATCCTTAGCACACAAACAGATATTTCGGAGGCTCAGATTCTCCTTTTCTCATTTTCTCAGACATACACTAAACATTGCCAGGCTCATTTTTTTTTGCCCGGGCCAACTTTCGCGCGCCTAGACTATAACTCCACAAGATACCTGTCACCTCCCATCAGCAACAGGTACCAAGTACCATGTAACAAGTAACACTGTCCACCAAGGCTAGGACACAAGGGAAGAGTCACCTAGTGTTTTCTGTCTCCACTGAGTATTGAACCTGAGAACTCAGTTCTCAACCACTTCATTGACCACTAAGCAGGCTCAGATCTGTGCAAAATGGGGCCCAGAGAGACGACAAAGCCCATGGCTGCAAAATGAACCGATCATATGATCCGAGTTTGCCCAGCCAAGATACAACTCGGGTTCTCTCACATGCCCCAAAGATCAGCCCAGATAAGCAATATCATCATTGCCTCTCGGATAATAGAAACTTTTGAAAGCAATTTGTAGACAGTTTCAAAACATAAAATGAACGGAGGGAGTACTATAGATATCAGCATCACATCAATGACAACAGTTATTTGCCTTCTTTATAGATCAAAACTAAACCAAACCATGACCACCCCAGAATATACCAAAGCGGAAAGAAAAGGAAAGCAGGAGGTTGTTGGTTTGGTTGATGGAGAAATCACAGGCCAACCAGAGAGAGCAACTACCCTCCAAGACATCCCTTTTTTCTCTGTTGGCCTCATTCTTACTTCAGCACAAATTGTCATTGTTGTGTGAAAGACTCCTTTAGGGCTCGGATTTTGCTAAAAATGATCATGAAAAGAGAAAGCAACACGTGCCATGGCTGCAGACACTGATTTGCATATGATGCCATACCACATTGTCCTGCCAAGTTACGGGTTAGGTTTTCTCAAAGCCGTAAACTAGATAGCACAGAAAGAAGCAATCATCACCATAGACATTTTCAGGTGATCTGGAAGATCAATAGTAGTTCCCTGTTCAAAATTTTCAGCAAAGGAATTTTGTACTTGCAGATTGGGATATGAGACTAGTGATGACTATAAGATCCTTAAGATTGATCAGACAGCACGCAATGAAATTCTAGTGCTTAAAAGTGGTTCCTGGAGAAAATTGATAAACATCCTACTGGCATTTACCCTGTGTTATCTAATATGGACTCTTTGGCATTCGTACATGGACCATTTCATTGGCTTGGTTTGTCAAAAATAATTTTGTGGTTTCATTTAGTATCTTAATGTCAAAAGTGGGATAAAGGTTTTGTGGTTATTCTATTTATACTCATCAGGGGAAGGACACTTTTAAGTTATGGGTAATGAAAGACTATAGGTGTCAAGTACACACCATGGCTGCAGTCATCCTGGATTTGCCAAGCCAAGATACGGGTCAGACTGTCCTCAATGCCCCAGAAAGTTGAACACATTATTATCATCACAGCCTCTTGCACATTTACTCCAAAGCGCAGGGAAACAACACAGACATACACACACTGAGGTCTACAGCTAAGCATGTGTCTAAATTTGTTTGTGTATTTCATGAACAAGGGTTGTTGATTTATAGTTGCTAAAAAGAAAATCATTGGCACAACAGAGAGGGGAAACCTTTCTCTGTTAATCTCATTTATCTTTATGGATTGACCTCTTTTAGGAGTTCTTGGCTCTCACCTGCAAATTTTACAACTTTTCTCTCCTCAGAGAGACACATTGGTACCACATACTGTATCCATCGTGAAAAATGTTTTCCATCATACCAAAGACTGCCTAAGAGTAAAGTTGAAGCTCAGATCTGTTATTAAGACAAGAAAATGAAGACATAGTCATGGCTGCAAACACCGGTTGCATGACACAAAGTCACTGGCCATCCGGATTGCCCCACCAAGATACAGGTCCTTCCATTTTTCTTGCCCGATTCATTTGCTCAGAGAAAGAAGTATCATCACAGCTTCAATTTTTGTGGGTGCAGAGATGAGTTTAGTACAACTCCTAAACAAGGACCATTTGAGCCCAAAACCTTATAACAAGAAGCAGAGTAACATTGGCCGAGTGATCAATGTTTGAACAAATATCACAACCAGCTGTTAGTACAATTTCCCTGAGATTTAAAGGGCTGTTTGATTTTATTCCATATGAGAAGTCACTGGAGTTGCAGAGAGGGGCAACCACCCTTATAAGAACTACTCTCTCCGCAAACCTCATTCTACTTTCTGAGCTTATGTATCATTTGCTTGTGCCAATGTAAGTCTTTTAAAATTTAAAGCACCAATCTTTCTAGTTTTCCATTGCTGAATACTTATTTACCACTTAGCTTGAAAAGGAAGGGTGTTTTGGTCTAGTGGTAGAAATCTGTGGCTCAGATTTTGCATTTTGGTCAGAGAAAGAGAAGGCAACCACGCCAACAACAACATACCCAGTGTAACCCCACATGTGGGATCTGGGAAGGATGGGGAGAGTAGAGTGTACGCCAACCTTACCCTTACCTCGTGGAGGTAGAGAGGTTGTTTCCGATAGACTCTCAGCACGAGTAAAGCATTTCAAAACAGTTTGAAAAAGGAAGAAGGCAACCACGCCATGGCTGCAAAATCACCAGTTGAATACACAAGAGGGGAATTGCCCTGCAGAGATACGGGTCAGATTGTCTCAAAGCCATATTTTTCCAGCCAGGATATTGAAACATTACCATCAATGCCTCTCTATTACTCACTGTTAAAGAGGAGAAGAAAACGTGTCAAACACATATACTCACAAAGAGACAATTATATGGCTGAAGCTGTAGATTGAAACAGATAAAGCTTAATGCATGTTTTTCCGTGATCGGAATGTCTATTTCTGTGTATTTTATAATCAAGGCTTGTTGGTTTAGTTGCTAAAGAAAATCAGTGGTGCAACAGACAACAAATCCCTTCTCTATTACCTCATTTCTCTTTCTGGGCCGACTTATTTATCAGGAAAATTCTTGGTTCTCACCTGAGAATTTCCCATCAGTTCTCTTCTTAGAGGAATGCATGAGAAACCAAATACTAATTTCATCAAAATAAATATTTCCATTCATATCAAAGACAACATAAGAGTAATATTGAGGCTCAGATCTATTGATAAGACAAGAAAATGGAGGCATCGCCACGGCTGCAAACACCAGTTGCATGACACAAAATCACTAGTCATCCGGCTTGCCTCGCCAAGATACGGTCTCTCTATTTTTTTGCCCTATTGAGTTGCTCAAAAAGAGAAGGGAAAAAAATATCATCATAGCCTCATATTCTTGATCTATATATCTATCTATCAACAACATTCACTGATAAAGCAAAGTGCTTTTGGTGTAAATGCAGACTTACAAGTTCTCTTAGTTAAAATCTCTCTGATATCAACTGTTGGTTTAGTAGCTACAGAAAATCATTGGCACACAGAGAGGGACAATCACCCTTGGAAGAAAATCCCTTCTCTTTATTAACCTCATTTCTCTTTCTGGGCCGACTTCTTTTAGGAGTTCTTGGCTCTCACCTGGAAATTTTACAAATTTTCTCTCCTCATAGGAATACAATGGTAACCAAGTGCTGATTTCATCTTGAAAAATGTTTTCCATCAACCAAAGACACCCTAAGAGTACAATTGAGGCTCAGATCCGTCGATAAGACAAGAGAATGAAGGCAACGCCATGGCTGCAAACACCGGTTGCATGACATAAAATCACTAGTCATCCGGATTGCCTCGCCAAGATACAGTCCCTCTATTTTCTTGCCCTATTGAGTTGCTCAAAAACAGAAGGGAAAAAAATATCATCATAGCCTCATATTCTCTATCTATATATCTATCTATCAACAACATTCACTGAAAAAAGCAAAGTGCTTTTAGCGTAAATGCAGACTTACAAGAACTCTTAGGTTAAATTCTCTGATATCATATGCTTGTATCTAAGAAACAGATAAAGCACCCAACTTTTTTGTGATACAGTTGAACTTCCCTATAACTCATCAGTACCACAAGTGGGGTCTGAGGAGGGTGGGGCGTACCGCGTACACAAACCACCCCTGCCTTTGTAAGGTTAGAGAGGTTGTTTCTAATAGAAACTCAGCTCAATAAAAGAGAAGGCAACCACGCCATGGCTGCAAAATCACCAGTTGCATGCAAAAGAGAGAGCCTTAGTTGCATGCCATCCCGGGATTTGCCAAGCCAAGATACGGGTAAGACTAACATTAGTAACCAAACACTGATGAAATTCATCATAAAGAGGAACATTTTACTTCATACCAAACAGCAAACACACCCTTTTAGAGTAACAATACAATACAATAGATAACAACTATCCAAACAAGCTAAAAGAGTAAAAATTGAAGCTTAGATAGTTGATATAACACAAGAGAATGAAAACATCGCCATGGCTGCAAACCTCGGGTTGCATTCCGGGTCGCCCCGCCAAGATACGGGTCTCTAAATTCTCTTGCCAAGTATCAATTGAAGCCTCAAAAATCACCCAAATTCAGTTCGCTCAAATACGAAAACATACCGATGATGCACAAAAAAGGTAATGAATTCGAGCAAGAGGCAAGATTAAACGAAGAACCAAAAGCACTGACCAGACAAAAGATGAAGGAGATATACATACATATACATACATAAAAGAGACGACCAGGGTTAGAACTCGGAAGAAACAAAAAGAGAAAAACATAAAAGACACAATTAAAGTTGTCCCGTATTTGCATAAAGACACCTTAACTTTCAAAGTGTCCTATCATCCCACAGAACTATTTAATATCGTTGTAAATGGGTCATTTTGACCCATTCCCTCTTCTGGATTGTTACCACGCACATGAGGCGTGTAATTAAGTGTTTTCACTGCCATGGACTAGTTTAAAAGTGCCACGTGTCATTTTCTTTCTTTATTATTAATTGTTTAATCAATTTATGTCATCTTCCCCCAATTTTAAACCCAAAATAGTCATTGGTAGCCTAATTTTTCGATTTCATGGTTTTTTCCATAGCAAGATCAAGTGATTTCAAACACCTCTCTCGCTCCCGCTTCTCCCTTGCAACCGCCTTTGTCCTTTCTCTGTTATCTTCTTCACTCCAACAACACTAAACCCCAATAAAACAAGAGATTTCAATTCAGTACACTTGCCCCTCCCGACTAGTAGTTGGTGTATGGAATACTGAAAAACAACACATTGCATTCCGTTTCTCTTCTTGAATTTGTGCGACTTGGAGTTTGACTGGATGAGCTCCCCTGCCTTTATTAGGTGAATTCAACCACTTTTGAATTTTGTTCAAAGAACAGGGTCGGGTCGGATTGAATTCTATCATAGGGAGTGAGCAACACGCGCGACTACATAAACGAGGGAATGGGTCAAAATAGCTCATTTATAAAGATATTAAATAGTTATGTGGGGTGATAGGACACTTTGAAAGTTAAGGTGTCTTTATGCAAATACGGGACAACTTTGATTGTGTCTTTATGTTATTAATTTCATGTCCCGTATCCACGTTGGAAAGTTTCACATTGGGTAAAGTGTTTCCGCGATTTCGTACCCAAGAACATTCAAACTCGATATTTCTTGGTTAAAGATGAAAAAATACTAGTGGGCATGGTATGGTATATACCGAATTATCATACTATATCGAAATTTTTAATACCGTAATTTTGATATTATGGTATATGGTATACATTTTAATTTTTTTAGTGTTCGATATGGTATTTGGTATTTAGAAATAACATACCAAAATATCAAATATCATACTGAAGTATATAGTTACATAAATAACATAGGGATAAGACACAAGTATCCCCTAGTCTATGACCGAAATCTCAGAGACACACATCAACTTAACATAGGTCCTATTACCCCTAAACTCATTTTTACGTATTTTGTGCTGACGTGGTACCATCAACAACCCAAGTTGGTTGTGTTTGTACACACTCGTTTGCCACGTGTATAAATCTTATTTTTTAATTTTATTTATAAAAAAAAAAAAATTGTTTTCATTTTTTTTTTTTTAAATAATCTTATTTTCTTTATTTTGTATTTAAATTAAGTTAATACACATTTTTTACCTTGTATCAATTGTTTTTTTACTTCATTCATTGTTTTTCTCTTTTATTTTTCTTTGATTTTATTTTCTTTGTCTTTCATTTTGATTTGATTTCAAATTATATCCAAATGTCTTGTATTTAAAATAAGTTAATTTTGAACGAATATGAAAATAAGTGAAGAAAATCAAATAAAACATAAAAAATTAAAATGTTAAAATTAAAGGACACTTTTAAATTATTGATTTTTTAAAATACACATAGTTTTTTAAAAATAAATTAAAAGTGAAATGATAATAAATTAATTAAAAAATGTTTAAAGTGAGGAAGAAATTCATATAAATATTTTTAAATAAAGAAATCAAATAATTATATATATATAAGTTTTAATATCAATAAATATGTGTATTAACTAATCATAAAGTTACCAATAAAAAAAGAGCAACTTTCACATATAACAAACATAAAAATCATATTTGTATGTTATAGCTATAGTTTGTATAATTGTGTTCCATAACAAACTTTATGTTTGCTATGGCTATTAATTTGTATATTTCGGTATACATATACATAAAAAAAATTGTATTTGGGTCTATTTGTATATTTCGGTATACAAATCGATCCTACATTTGTATATTTCGGTATACAAATGGGTCTTGCATTTGTATATTTGGTCTATTTGTGTATTTTGGTATACAAATGGGTCCTGCATTTGTATATTTCAGTACACAAATGGGATGGCAAAAAACATGGAATGTTTACTGCGAATTACAAATAAAAGAAACTATGGCTATAACATTGAATTTGAATTAATAGTTTGTTATTTCATACAATTTTCCCATAAAAAAATGACATGTGTACAATTTATGCACTCATCACTTGCCTTCAAAAGAGAGTGCACACTCTCTATGTCATGTCAGCGTTTGTGGTGTATTTATTCCATTTTAAATTAGCGCACGCACACGCACACACACATTATTATTATTAAAATACTAACAAATATGCAACCTAGTATTAATATAAATGTTTAGAAGTTGAAACTTTGATTACTCTATTTTGATTGCAATGTATTTGAAATTTAGGGCCCGTTTGGCTATGAGTTGTAAAATTATGATTTGAAATCATGAAGTTGAAGTTTTGTTGTGACATACGATTTGAACTTTTTATGTTGTATCTTTTCTGATGAACATAAGACCCCATAAGTTGTAAAACTATTAAAATCGTCCCAATTCTCTATTTAATCTTACCAAATAAGCACAAATTTATAAAATTGCATTAGTACACTATCACAAAGGTATTCTTAAAAAATACAATATTTATTAATCAAGTCTTTTTAGTTCAATAAAAAATTAAATTAAACATAAGTTATGATTTACTAGTCTTTAATATAATCTTCACACATAGTACGGACAATCTTCTCACGTTGAACTTGCATTTCTCGTTCATATGACTAAGAAGACGGAACCAAAATTGTTACTTTGAGTAATTTGTTGGTCAATTTGATTGATAAATATATTTGATAAAAAATAATAAATTTGGTGAATATAAATGGTAAAGTAAAAATTGATTTGAAGTTACAATAATTCTAGGTTAGTGAGAATATTCATTATATGAGAATTTCCTATAAGTGTTTGTGGTGAAGTATAAGATTTGGTGAATTCAAAACAAGTGTTCGTGGAAAAAATATTTTTCGTAAAATTTCCAACAAATTTGGACCGGAGAAAATAGCGATTTAGGTAGGAGGCAAGTATCTGAAGCAAAATATTCCAATCTCTCATGACCTATTTGACTATTGACTCAATATTGTTTTATTTTCAAGTTAAAGCTTGACAATGTAGAAGTGCCCAAAAGCAGGTGAGCTGTGTTTTCAATAGGAAAAATAGGTATATATATATATATAATATACAAGTTAAGCAACTAAAAATTAAAAAATTACTTTAAATGAAAAAAAAGTAAATAAAGAACAAATAATAAACTAAGTCAATATGTTAGTTGCAAAATACGTTGGGTTAGGTACAACGACCCTATGGAGAATGTCCAACAAATCCATTGAAAGTTGGATGAATGTGTCAAATAGAAGCAATTAATTAAGCAATTTATATACGTTTTTTTTACGTAATTGAGGCCATTATAAAATTTTATTACCCATATATATATAGGTAGAGTTGGAAAAAAATCGTTTTTGTTTTTATATCCCGGATGGATATATCTAGTGGCTAGTGCATTAGTTACATGATGGAATTTAATAACTTCGGTTCAGATGAACCGAAGTGCACAAATAATTAATTTGGGATTATTGTTAAGTGATATTCGTAGTGTATAAAAATTTACAAGTTTACTCATTTGGAACAATATCATATAAGCTTGTCTGAAGTATTATATAGCCAAAGTTTTAGATAAAAATGATTAAGCTTTAGTCATATGCACATGAACTTTAATTTATGCAAAAAGTAATGAATTCAACAGCATAAATTAAACAGAAGTTTTGACAAAGATAGCTAAATTTTGGCCATATATGCATGAATTTCAGATAAAAGTACTCATTGCATTCAGTTATATATGATTGAAACTCAGATAAAAATGAAAAGTTTTATACATGTGTTTAAAATTTTAATGACTTAACTTTAATCGTATAAAACGCTTCAAATATCACATGTGGGTAATTGTTTCAAAATGGATACACGTGCAAAATTTTAAACAAATTGGGTACAATATATGATTGATGGTGTCCAATTAGAATACTCCATAAAAATATTACAATTGAGACGTCATATATATTAAAAATTCAACTAAATTAGTATAAAAAGTAGAATTTTAACTAACTTGAATTAAATAAATTATAATAAAGTATCAAAGTTAAATTTATAAAATCCAAAGTTTTATATGTGCCTCTATTTATTTCTATAATAATATATATTAGATGTGTAGTTGTCAATTTCAAATTAGACATAATTATATGTTCATGAGAAAAAGAATAGTCGGGAAAAAAAGGTAAAGATATACACATATTTTATTGAATTCAATTTTTATTTTTATTTTGTTAATGAATTCAAACTTCAAACACACCACATGCCATGAATTATTGAGTTTAAAACCATAATAATTGACAATTTATAAAAACTTTGTGATTTTTAGAAACTTATAAAATTACACAATATGACCTTGATTTATATTACAAGACAAACATTATCACTCAAAATATGGTGGGATGAATGAGATAAAAAAACTCAATTTCAAACTATGAGAATGAAAAAAATAAAATACTATTGATAGATACAAGATACTTATCCTTAATTAGTCGTATATAGTCTGAATCTAAATTAACCAAGTCAATAAATTTTAGTGATAATTATTTCTTTTTTTTTTATAAAAAGTTCAAACTGATTAATTAAGATATTATCATTCACGAGGTGCAAAACATGAAACTATAAACATGTCTACAAAAAACACATAAGCATAACCCCAAATATGACCTTAGTTTACAAAAAAACACATAAGCATAACCCCAAATATGGACTTAGTTTATGTTATTAATTAAAATTTTCAAATCCGACTCAATAGAATAAAAGATATTTCTAATACGATGTACTTTTCCTTTATAAGTCGCTACATAAATGAAATTTATATCATCGATAAATTCCGAATAATATATCATAGAGCTATAAACATGTTTACATGGACACACAAAGCATAACCCAAATATATCAAACATTTAACTTGGTCAAAATCCTAAGAACGGTTCAACTACTCACTATATATGTAAAACTTTGTGCTCATCACATTAACAAATATATATATTTTTTATACATATATCATCACTTCACTTTTGATTAAGAAAAAATCACAGAAAGGTGCATATTAATTAAGCAGGAAAAAATAATTAAAATGCATTTTCAAAAAATAGTTTGATGCATAAAATATCCCGCGCTAGTAAAAGCTGAGAAAAGGCCACACCCAAAATATGTGAGGTAGACAATCTAATTTACGTCAATTCTTTTTTTTAAAAAAACTTTAGAAGATAAATGTAAAATATATGTCTTATATTATATTTATTAATTTGATTTAAACTACGGGCGAGCAAGTTTTTTTCTAAAAAATAACCATACAATTTTCTTTTGTTTCTATTTTTTGCTCTTTGTTCTTATGTTTTGAACACATTTATTAAAGATATACATATCACATATTTGGTCCCTAAATTGTGAAAAGTATACACTTAAAACACAAAATAATTAATTTTTGAAAGTATACACTTAAAACACTTGGTCAATACTAATTATTACTCAAAAATATTTTTAAAATTTATCGGCCAAACACAAATAATTTCTTAGTAAAAGTATTTTTTTAAAAGCACTTTCCAAAATAAGCTAATTTTAAAAGCTTGACCAAACAAATTATAAAAGTCTCGAATTCGAATACTAATATGAAGTCATCTTTGATAAGAAACTTCTACCTCTTACAATGAGATATTTTGATAGGAATCTTAATTAATTAGTTGAGCTCCAAAATAAGTACCGACATCGTAAAAACAAAAAGAAGAACCAAAGTATATTTTAATAAAAGTATTTTATTCAAATAAATAACTTAAACTATTTATAGAAGAAAAAATAAAGGCTACAAAAGGTATCGAGTGTAGGAAGGTACCAGCTCGTCGGCAAAGCTAATCATCTTCGTATGAATCAATCAACTTGACTTTATCGTCTCTTCAAAGCCACCTAAACTCATTTTTCTTCTCTACCCATTGTGTACAATCGGAATTTAAACTTTCCGGCATCAATTTCCAGCATTCTTGATTTTCCGGCGAGATGGCCGGAGGAGTTCATTCACAACCGGAGATCCAAATCCAGGTCCATTCAAGGAAAGGGGGTAACTCAGTATACCCAGTTGAGCCAGCTACGACAACAACAGCATCATCAGGAGGACCTGCTTTTTATAGAGAAATTAAGCATTTCAAGAAATGGTTTCCATGGTTGATACCATCTTTTGTTATAGTCAATGTAGTGACATTTTTGGTGACCATGTATGTGAATAACTGCCCCCACAACTCTGTTTCTTGTTATGCTGGATTCTTGGGTAGATTTTCATTTCAGCCCTTCAGTGAAAATCCTCTTCTTGGGCCTTCTTCTACCACGTATGTATCTCTTTCTTGTCCTTTTTTTTTCTTCTATAATTTGATTGAAGTATTTGTTTGTGAAATTTGTAAGCTTTTTGGTGTACTCATGATCCTCTCTTTAAGAGGAAATCAATTGGGAGTTCCGAAGGGTAAGGGTGTGGCCTAGTGATCAATGAAGTGAATTGAGCATCTTGAGCTCTTATTCAAATCCCAGCCAGCAAAGATAAAATACCAGGTGATTTCTTCCCATCCGTCTTAGCATTGGTGGACAGAGTTACCTGTTGCTTGTTGCTGGTGGGTGGTGGTGGAGTATCCCTCGGAATTAGTCGAGGTGCGCGCAAGCTGGCCCGGACATCAGGACACCAAGTTTATCAAAAAAATAAAATAAAGGGATGGGTGAGTGGTTGAGCTGTAGGAGAAAAACATTCATATTCCAGGTAGTAGTTGGTGGGCAGGTTTACCAGCACCTATACTTGTGGGTTGTAGCAGGTTGCTGCAGCCTAAGGGATGGATAGGACGGGGAACTTGTGGAAGTATCAATTTTATGACAAGTTGAAGGTTTGTTTACTTATGTGTGTGGTAGAGTTCATGTTGTTTGAACAAGCTTGAATAAGATGAAATAATACTCAATTTGATTATAGATGTGCCCTTTTTGATCAAGTTCTCAAGAGCCTGGGCTCTATGATAGACTTTATTTAGATGAGCTTATGTAGAAAGAGAACTGGATCAATACTCTCATCTGAGGTTTGACTACCAAATCTTCTGTCTTGGATAGTTGTAGAAAAGGATTTAAGTGGTACAGATTGAGTTAGGCACACAGGAGGTGCAGAAAGTAAGCGGGATCAATGAGAGATTTCACATGCTTTTCCGTCTTGCTTCCAGTGCTGTATCTGATAACTCTCCAGGCATTCTTTTGTCCTCTTTTATGAGGATCCAAATCAAGCTACAAGGAGCTTTTTATTGAAGTTTGTGCTTTAATGTACTTAGCTTCTCTTTGTACCATAAGTTGCACTTAAGTTTCTAGCTTCATATTGCATCAAGAGAGAGTGAGAAATTGAACAAAAAATGACGACCCTAATGCAGAAAAAGCAAAAACAAATTAACTGGCTCGGACTCTTTGTTAGACATGCAACATCTTTTGGCACCTTATATGGAGTTCTTTTTCCTTGTGTGAAGATAATTTTGTGAGCACCAGATCACGATAACCCCTTTGTGGTGAAATTGTACTTTGAGGTAGCTTTTCTAGGGAGAGAATCATCAGTAAGGCTACACTTATTGTAAAGTTTATTGGATGTTGCATATTTTAAGGCTTATCTTTTACTTGAATGCTACAACTTGTTGCAGAAGATTAAGCTTTGCATCCAGCCATCCACAATCTAATTTTGTTTTGACCGATGAATTTGTTAAAAGGGAGAGAAAGAAGAGAGGTAAGACTGCTTATTGAATCGCTTTGTGTTGAACAACAAATAGGAGGACTCCTTATATTGAAGGTACTAATAGAGTGTACGTAGACCTTACCACTGGCTTAATTGCCAAAGGCGCAAATGGAGAATAAATACAAATGTGTTTGCTTAGTCCAAGACTAATAATTATAAGCATGAATAACTAATATATGGACAAAGAAATTGAAAAAACAACAACAATTAAGTGAAATATTAGCTGTTTAGTGTCGCCTCTTCAGGAACTGCTCATTGACAAGGAAAAGTATGTCTCAGAGCCCCTTGATGACGACATTGAAATGCACATTAAGCGACCCGAAACGCTCAACATATTTTGAGCCTCACTTAGGGCTTAAGCGCGCCTTTGACACACTTTTTCATACCAATTCCTACACTACATGCAATCTCTAAGCAAACTAAAAAGGCTCATGTCAAATGGCAGAGTTATTGTTTTTTGAGAATGCGTGAAGCACCTGAGTTATTGTCAGTGTGTTAATATCAATTAGACCACAACCCAGCCTGATTGTATTGACTATATAGATATTTTGCTTCCGGTGTGTTTATGATTTGCTAAAACGGCACAGATTCAAGAGATTATAGATCTTTTGAAAGAACTTCCATTCATGTGATTAGAGGTCTAACTTATCCTACTTTAGTACATTAACATCCTTATAAAAAATTCTTTTAGTACTTTCAATATTCGTCATACCACCTATGAGCCGGTACATTTGACTAGTCATGCACTTCAATATTGATGATCAAATTACTGTAAATTGTTGATCTCTTACTGCATTGAGGTTGATGAATGAATTTGTGGCATTCATTTTTTTTTCTTGATTTTCTATGTTAGTGAATTGATTCTTCTTGCTTAAACTAAGCTACACTGGAATAGATAAACATCAAACATGTATAAAGCTGTTTATCTTTTCCAATTTGTTTAGGCTAGAGAAGATGGGTGCTCTAGATGTGAATAAGGTGGTCCGCGAACATCAAGGATGGCGCCTTATTACTTGCATGTGGTTGCATGGTGGAGTTTTTCATTTACTGGCCAACATGCTGAGTCTTCTAGTGATTGGCATTCGGCTGGAGCGAGAGTTTGGATTTGGTATGTTGTAAATAACAGAGGTTTTACCTGCATTTACATTTCGTTTTTTCTCTACGTTTTGTGCTATCAAAGATCTAAAAAACTTTTATCTTATAGCAGAATGTTATGTTGCATTTCCAAAAGTACTTAAGATTTTAGAATCTAAGACTTAGCTGCTACAACGTTCATTCATTTGTTAGTCACAAGATTTATAAGCTCATTCTTCCCTTAGCTGATAATAGAATTCGTAAAGCAGAATTTAAGACCTACTGACCAGTAATGGCTACTTGGATATAGTATGTTGCTGATAATGTTGCATCTCACATTTTTACTCATAAAGCTAAGAAATTTCATATAACGGAGGCCAAAATGAGCCCGCATACAAGAAATATACCCAAAAAAAAGAAAACCTTGTAGTCTTGTACAATATGGTTTTCTGCTAAAGACAATCTTCTATACATATAAGAACCTAGGAACCTCATGGATGCACCTAAAAATATATGGGTTAAGAGGTTATTCCTCAAGTGTACAAAATCTTTCTCTACTCTATGAAAAGCTCTTCCTCTTCTCTGTCTCTGTATGATCGACATAAAGTGCTAAAGTAGCAACATCTCATGCCTTGGGTGTACTCTGCCATTTTTCTAAGAATCCAACTAAACATTGCTTCTTTAATAGTACATTACATCACCAATTGAAGTCCAAACCATCTCAGTATTTACCGCTACAAGCGAGGTGCTATCCAACTATGTAAAAGGAGATGATTCATGCCTTCTCCCGAGCTTTTACACAATAAGCATCAACATAAGTAATCATTCTTTCTTTAAATTCTCCACCGTCAAGATCACCCCTTGCGGCTAGCCATGAAGTTAAGTTACTTTTCTCTTCTTTAATTCTCCATCGTCAAGATCACCCCCTTGAAGCTTGCCTAGTGGAAAAACACATTTTTCTTGGCTCAGGAGCTTCTCATAATATGACTTAACGAGAAGATACCATTATTCCCCATCCCATCTCCATTCATCATGGCTAACCTGTGAAATACTTTGTTTGTGAAGCAATTCAGTTGTCCTCAAAAACTCACCCGACTTCCATCATCCATCCTGAATGATACATTCCCATTGAATTCTTCATACCCCTTCAAGATATTCTAACATAGTCCACACTCATAATGAAGTGTGATATCTTTTGTGCTACCAAGTACTAACTTGAGCATGGAACAAGGATATGAAAAATGTCAGAATACTCAATAGAGTACTCTTAGTTGACACTTTCTTTCCCCTTGGATAAGTATCTCTTTTGCCAACATGTGAGCTCCTTTATACCCTCTCTATTACGGGGATACAAGCTGGTTGGTCCTTACTGGTGCTCCTAGTGGTATACCAAGTAGGTAGAAGGAAGATCCCCGCCTTGCAATTAAACACTTGTGCTAAGAAGTAAGACCTCAATCTTCTCCACCTTGCTAACTGGAATGATTTCGCCTTTTATAACCACTCTGAACAATGTCAACATTTGTCACAAGTAAGCCAACTGAGCTCTGTTAGCATTACAAAATACTAAAGTGTCATAGACAAACAATAGGTGAGGCATGCTTACAGTACTATGTCCATCAAGCGCTGTGAAAAAACCCTTATGTAACCTCCTACAGCAGCTCTTTCCACCACCTTGCTCAGCTCTTACATCATTAGTATGAGCAACATAGAGGATAGAGGGCCGGCCTTGTCTTACTCGTCTTGAACCACCAAAGGAACTAAACAGTTTGCCGAGCACTAGGACCAAACACCTAGTTGTTGAAATGTAACATTTGATCCACTTCCTCCATCTTGCACCAAAGTCTATTCAACCTAATGAAATCAAGAAACTCCCAGTTTACGTGATTGTAGGTCTTCTCAAGATCCAATTTGCACAAAATCCTTGATTTCCTTTGCTTTCTTCTTTGAATAAACCACGTCATTTGCCACCTATACAGTGCAAGCTCATCTAGTGTATTGATTTTCATTGTCCAGCTCAAACCAATCATAGCTGGAAATATGTCCCACAATTGAGAAGTCACCTTACAGTGCAGAAAAAGATGACTATTTGTTTCTGCATTTCCTTCATGCAGATGGCAAATAGAGCAAAGGTACATTCCTCTGCAGTCTGCGTTGTGTCACACAGGCCCTCTTAACTTCTAACCAAACATAACATGCCACTTTGTATGGTATCTTGGTCATCCATAAGTGCTTCCAGAACCACTACACATTAAGGTTGTTGTTCTTCCTCATATGATATGCTGTCTTGACTGAAAAGATACGTGAACTGTCTCTCAACCACCATAATCTATCTTGTTCTAGTGAGACTCTTTTGAAGAGATTGAGAATGTTGAGGAATTCTTTGAATATTTCCATCTCCCAGTCATTTGGAAGCCTTCTGAAACTGAGGTCCCAGCCTTGGTTACTCCAAACTTCACTGATATTAGCTCTTTGTTGTTGATTCAGTATGAAAGCATCTGGAAATAGAAGTCTGAGTGGACCAGGTCCTAACCAATTGCCTTCCCAAAAGGAAGTTTTGTGTTCATTTCCAACTTTGAGGCTAGTATGGATACTGAAATTTTGTGGCCGTTCCTTTTGCGTCGTTCTTTAAAGGATCATCTTCTCCTGTTAGTTTTTTTGGTGGTAAAAGGTGTATTTGAACCATTCAATGGATCCAATTGACTAGAAAGATGCTCTGATCTGAAAGTGCTGATATGCATTTGTCAAACTTGTGCTATTTTCTCATTTGCACGACATATGTAACCTTTGGTCCGTTGATACCCATTTGCACTAGAGAATTCAGTTGAATTATTACATTTGAGATTTATGGAAGTAACCACTCCCCAAAAAAGTAGTCTGGCCTTGTCCTGTTAGATGCTCAAGTCTGGTTACTAACCGACTGCAGTGAATTTGATTGTAACTGCTGTGAAGAGCTAGATCCACCTCTGGGTTCTCAACTTAATCTTACTTGTGTTGGTGTATGTGATCTCTGACCTGTTATTCAGAAGTAGCTGAGACTACTGTTTGCTTATTTTTCTTTGTTTTGTCTTGTAGTACGCATTGGCGTGCTCTATATCATCGCTGGACTTGGTGGCAGTTTGTTCTCAGCTCTATTTATTAAGTCAAATATATCTGTTGGTGCTTCTGGTGCACTTTTTGGGTTGCTGGGAAGCATGCTTTCAGAGCTCATAATCAATTGGACCATATATGCCAATAAGGTATCTATCAAACAGTTCTCATCACAGTTCACACCTTTCATTAATGATGAGTTTGTTGCTCACTTGATTGAGAAATCATCTTATTATCCCTTTGACTTCTTGTTTCCCCTTTTCTGCAGATTGCAGTTTTAGTGACCCTTGTGGTCATCATTATTATAAATCTGGCGGTTGGACTTCTCCCGCACGTTGACAACTTCGCTCATATTGGAGGGTTTGTGTCTGGTTTTCTTCTTGGTTTCGTATTTCTGATCCGGCCCCAGTTTGGCTGGGTGAGCCAGAGATATGCATCCAGAGCATATTCAACATTGGCTAAACCGAAATTCAAGATGTATCAAATGGTTCTATGGGTTGTTTCTCTTATTCTTCTGATAATTGGGTAAGTTTCGTTGGTGCTGCACCTTGTTTTTCCTGTTCTGTCATGTTTCAATTAGGCTGCAGAAGAAGTTTTTATATATATCTTTGATAGTGGGTCATTAAACTACAGTGTGTTTAATACTCACACATTTTACATTTTTATATCATGTTAACATTCTTTTTACCAGTCCCTTTTTGCCATTTTGTCATCTCTTTTATTTCGTTCCTGCCCTAGTTTGAGAACCTAAGAGCAAAAAAGAAGAAAATACTTAGAATTTTCATTCCTAGACAAGTTTCTGCTGTTGGTGCTGGTTATATCTGCTATTGTTATGAACCTAATGGGTCTGAGTCTTATGACAAAGTACTACTAATATGCAAGTAGTGATAATGAAACATATGTTACTACTTCCCCAAGGACCGGGGTGTGACTTCCCAGGATATAGAGGGTTGAGTACCAAAGTTCAGATATACCGGATTTCCGAGTTTATCATTTTACCCACTTAGTTTTGGGGTAGCACGGGCCACGAAGGAAGTGATGGTAGTTGGTAGGAGGAGCACCCTTAGCATGTCTCTCCCTGTTAATTTTGGGACATATGCCTTCAAATGCTTATAACACTAAGCTGTATTCATTCTACTTATAAAAAAACAGATAAATAAAACCAAATTGTTTTCATTCCATGACTTGAGTGATACTTATTAATTACCTTTTGATCAATGGATCTCGACTTGGTGAATCACTTATTTGTTGCCAAGCAACTGCAGTCTCCACCACGTGTCTAAGTAACATGTTATTTGTAGGACATAGGTCCCATTACTCTACTCTACTGTTATCGATTGCTTTATGGTTCCATCCCCATGGTTTTGACAACAATAGCCGTTAAACGATAAACTGTAGATATATCTGATCATATTGTATCAGGTATGCAAAAATGTGTAATTTAGGTTCACAAGCACCAAGAATTAGAATTAAACACGTGATGCTGCAGATCTTTAGTGGCAAACACTTAGATGGTTAAATAATATGGCCATTTTGATAAGGAAGATTCTGAATTTGATCCGACTTAGTCATCTCACTAGTTGAAAGCAATATGTTTTAGCTGTACAACTGGTTAATAATTTATTCTCTCCTTCCTGCAGGTTCACTAGTGGCTTGGTCATGCTTTTCCGCGGGGTAGATTTAAATGCTCACTGTTCTTGGTGCCATTATATGAGTTGTCTACCCACATCAAGATGGAGCTGCAACACAGAGCCTGTTTCCTGTATGGTAAGAAGTTACTGAATTTCTCGTTTTCACAAATCTGAATAAATCTCCTTCACTATCATGACATGAAACATTCATTTTCCAATTCCATAGTTACAGAACTCAGGTTAGGAAAATGGGCATCTCCCATAGGATGTAAAGTTGCACTACTATACTTTCAATAATAAAAAAAAATCTTCTTGTCGAAATTTTAAGACTCTGTGTTAAGTCGCTTAGACTTCTGAAAGCAATCATGATGTATTAGATGTTTTGATGTTTGTGATTTGGCGAGTTGAACTTGATTTCATTCTTGCAGTCCGAGCAAACGAGTAACCAACTCACATTGACATGCTCCAACAGTAACAAGACGAGAACATATTCATTGTCGAATCCAAGTACGTCTAAGATCCAGGGACTGTGTACTCAGCTGTGCCGTTGAATAGCCATCACTTGCAATTTGTTTGTAAATTGATGTCATTTCAGAAATCTTACATAACATTTGATCCAACTGTTATTTTTGTTTGTATTGGACAACATTCTTATATAGTATGAAAAAGTTCACGTTGAAAGCTTTATAATGTCAATAGTGAATCAAATAGTTAGTTAAACAACTTGCTGAAATGGTTTATGATCCTTTTGTTGTTGAGAAAAGGGAAATGGGTTTACCCGAAAGTGGCCCAGTGGTTTGGGCTTGAGACTTCCATGTTGGAGGTCTCAAGTTCGAAACTCCTTTCCAGCGAAAGCCAAGGGTTTGCCTTTTGGGTCGAGCTCGTCGCATCGGGCTTGCCTAGTGCGGGTTACCTCTCCTATGTGGTTTGCGAGCTATTACATAGGAGCGAGGGTTTTACCTTGTGCGCACCCAAAGGATAGCGGCTGCGGATTTCCCTTGTCATAAAAAAAAAAAGAAAAAGGGATGTGAGTCGGGTTTAATTAGGTTGGTTCCTTAAGTGTCATTGAAATCGGCCTTTTATCCTAGTGAATGATGTTTTTTTATAGACTAGTCATGGACACGTGCGCTACAGGTGTGAGCCATGTTAAGTTGTATCGTTCTTGTTGCTGCCTCAATCATTATGTTCTACTGGTCTCACTGCCTAAGAGTTATAATTAGTAAAATGACATCTTTTAGTAGTTATTCCTACTAAAACCCATAATATAGGATAAGAGGAGAAGTATAACCAAATTACATGTTTGAGTTCTCTCTTTCATTTGATTTCGTGTAGTTTTTCTTGAACAATTCTATTCGGGTCTATTACGAAAGCAAAAAAAGATTACATGTTTTTAAATTTAAAAGAAAGAGAATTATTGTGATATTCAAAATCATAAAAGTTATAAGAGACATGCACAAACATCCTTAGACCACAAAGTAACATGGTGAATATAATATTAACCCAACTATTATTAAATATTAATAATAAAGTAGAAATAAAGCAATTCACGTTATATTAGAGTAGTAAAGCAATCTACTATAAAGGAAAAAAGTAATTAACCATTACATTATTCGTAATCTCACAAGTATTAAGTTTCAAAATGGTAGGGAATTAGCAAAAAATATGGGGAAAAATAACCTGAGCGTTGTAGTTGTCGTTGAGATTTTCTACTCTATAGAAAAATAACAGAGAATAGAAAGTTGACAGAGAGAAGAAGAGAAAATTGATAAAATGATGGAAGTGATTTAACACTTTGCCACTTTGGTGTTCGACTTTTATAAAGTATTGTATAATATATGTAAATGATATGCGTAAATGTTAATATAATTAAGAACTTCTTGACCACATTTTCTACTCTATAGAAAAATAACAGAGAATAGAAAAATGCTTGTAACACACTATTATCATTGCAGCAACAAAAATAACTTTCAAGTGAAAATTGTAGACGAACTATAAAGTAATAATGAATCTATTAGATAAAAAACTTACCAAATATCTCCATCAACTCGTGGAATTAAATAGATAGAGAACTATAATATCATCATCATTGTTGATAATTACTCTAATTTAATTTCAACATGTGATACATAATTCTCTGAAAATGGAAAAAGACTTAAAAATTACCACAATATAATTGGAATGAACTCACAGACCACTATATATAATTAGAGAGTTGGAAAGGACAAAAATAAATAGCAAATTAGATATAATTTATACTTATAATGGTATATGTACTTCTAGTAACGGTTGGCAAAATGATACAAAGAGATCTCATTAAATTTGTGAAGAAAATAAAAACATATATAGATGCTGAGCTTTGGAGGTGTGAAATCACCATTTTCATTTCCCAACTATATAGTTATATATAGATTTTCTAAACTAAATTTCGAGTAAAATTAGAATTGCACGGTTAGTAAATTTTTTTTCTAAAACAAATAAATAGAAAGAAGTTGAAGCAAAGAGATCTAGAGCCGTTAATTAGTTTTTAATGAAATGATAATGATGAGAAAAGTTTTTCGGTATAAATGAATTAATGATGTGCCAAACTATATTTGTAATTTTTTAGTTTATAAAGAGTAAAAATACACTTACCCACTTTTATTATTATTATTATTATTGTTATAATAATAATAATAATATGATTACTATTTAATGTTTAATTAATTAGATATATATAGGAATTAATCTAAGAAAATTCAAAAGTCATTACTATTTTAATTAAACTTATTATAACATTTTAATTTATAGGAGGGTAAAACCGTAATTCAACTTTTGACTTGAGTTCTTCCCACTTATAATATA
>NW_006238947.1:567076-577428 GCF_000226075.1 Solanum tuberosum
ATATATATATATATATATATGTGTGTGTGTGTGATGATAAGGCATTTTGGTAAAACAGAAATTTTATTTCTTTTACAATAAATACAACAAGAACTAATCATAAATTTCGATTTCAAGTCATAGCTTTCAAATGCTACATGTAAAAATGGATCCCGTAATATCTTAATTTCAAATTTAGTTGAACATAATATCTTAATTTCAAATTTAGTCGGACCACGATTCGATTGGAAATTTAAAAAGAAAAGGAGAAAACTAACCAAAGCCCCTTCTAAAACCAAATCCCCAATTGCTTTTTTTCTTCTTCACTATATATATACACACATGACATCTCCAACTATCTCAACCACCAATTTCTAGCTCCCTACACACAACCAAAGCAAAACCATGGCGGTTCGCGCCATGAACAGCTGCGTAATTTTCCGTTCCGCCGCAACGCCGCCGCTCGCCGTATCCCGCCGATGCTGCTGTCTCCGTCTATTAACAGCCTCTTCTCGACATAGAAACCGTTCGATTTCACATTCATTTCTCCGTTGTGCGCCTTATCCTCTCAGCCATGTCACCGTTCGTAGCTATTCAGTTCAAAACCTCGTCGAAATGGTTATGGAAGAGCTTGCTTCTATACACAAACGTGGCAGAGTTCGTGCTACTAGCAAGTACCTTCTGCTCATTTTGTAGTACCGTTATGAATTCTACTGAAAATGTATTTATTTTTGGTATATTAATGTGTATATAGATACATATGAGGCAATAAGTTATACTACATACTTGTTTTTACTGTGTCAATTGAACGCTCCAACTTACACAATGATTATCTAGACACCTCCAAAGTTTATGTGTCATGTTAGTGTCGGGTGTCCACGAGACATAGCTTGGACGAGTTGGAGTGTTTAGTTGTTGATTGAGACTGAGATGAGGTGTTTAGATGTTCACTCTCAAAGTTTGAGCGCTTATTTACTAGCTGAGGCCAAGTTTGAGTATCTGTTTATGTAGTATGTCTACATATAGTAGACATATTTTATAGATAATTAGCGTCTATATATATATATTCGGATAGTGACTGTAATTATTTTGGTTGAGTGGCCAAATGTGTTAAAAGCCCTTAATTTTTCACGTTTTTTGAGGTCTAAAATCAGGAGTGGTTATTGTGGAATCTTTTATAGGGTGGAATTAGTAAGCACAGGAGAGCTGCTTGAGGACAAGATGAAGAAAGGGACACTACAAAAAGGATTATTGCTGGAGTTCAAGAAGGATTCTGAAAGGTTGTTGCTAGCGGTTGCTCTTAAACCTGACGGAAAAAAGAATTGGATGGTTTCTGATCAGGTGTAAATAGAAATACTTAAAGAGTTCGTTTTACTGGATACCAGGCTTATTTGCTGCTTAGGCACTGATGCATTTTTAGTTTATTTTATTGGTTTTTAATGATGCAGAATGGGATTACAACCTCCATTAAGCCACAGCAAGTGACTTTTATTGTTCCTGGTGCTGAAAATTTTGAGCCCACAGAAATATCAGAATTTGTACAGAAAGCTCATGATAACTTGGTTGGTTGTCTCTTGTTGTTTAATTGAATTTTCTTGCTACACGATAACGAGACACAATATACAGTTCTGTACTCTTTTTTAGGATAAAGATTGAATTTTTTAGTGCCCACTGATAGGATCCAGCACTGCTTGAATTTGCATGGAATGAGCTTCTTGAGAAGAATAAATCAGTAACAGTTCAAGAACTAGCTGAGGTAATCTCTCTGGAAGTCATGATGTTGCCATTGATTGTTCTTTTAATGACCTTTTTTTGTCCTACCAGATGATTTTTGGTAGTGCGGAGCCTCTTGAGACCTATTGCGCCCACCTGCTGTTATCAAGAGATGAGGTGTACTTCGCAGTTCTGGAGTCAAAAAGTCTTTCTGTATATGGACCTCGGACTGCTAACCAGGTGATACAATCTTCCATCATCTATTTTGGTCAACTGAAAATGCATCATCTGTTCTCATTTGGTCTTAGATGACTGGACATTTTCTTGTGCTCTATATGTTGTTTCGTTTCCATCTCTGTTATCTATATCATTTTCTCCTTTATGAACTTTTTCCTATTCTAGTATTCTTTTCTATTCTGGTATTTGTTTCTGAGATTGTTCCTGGATTGAAGATCCGAGATAGGTGTGTTTTGGCAGATCTTGATTGCTTTCAATGGAGCATGATTTGTTTAGATTTATATGAATAGGATTATCTTTGTAATCTGATAGAATCCATTCAGGCAATCTGCTCAAATGTTAAATAATAGGGGCTAGCACATGAACTTCCACCTGTGTACAAACTAACTGGACAGGAAGAAGTAAAGTCCATCCGGATATTAGATAAGAAACTAATGAAAAGCAGCCCGGTGCATAAAGCATCCCACATTCACCCAGGGGTCGGGGAAAGGCCGCACCCCACCGAAAGATTGTGATATATACCCTAATGCAAGCATTAATGACTGCTTCCACGGCTCGAAACTATGACCTACAGGTCACAGAGACAATTTTGCCATTGCTCCAATGCTCCACTTTATTCGATAAGAAACTAGTAAAACCGCAAAAAGATTACATTTAGAGTTTCTCTCTTTTATAGTCATATATATAGATAGATATTTTGATACCTGTATGTTTAGATAATTTTTGAATTATTATCGTATAAAAGATCATATTGTGGATATTAGTGTTTAAATCCAGAGAGCCTAAATAATTGTAACATTTTTTTCATCAGTCTTATGATGTAGTATTAATAGAATGTAACTTTTACGATAGTAAGTTCATCAAGTATTTTCCTTTACACCTGATATTTCAACACCAATGTCTTTTGATATAATTTATGTGTGTGTATTAAATGTTTGGGTAAGATCAATGAATTATTCCTCTTGCCACTACCATGGGCAACACACATGCATGCGTGTACTTGTGTGTTTTACTTGTTCCATCAGTTCATAACATTGTATAGAGTTACCTGAAGACTTGCCTTTGAAACTTCCCATCTTTCATGGTTGCTTTGCTAACATTTTCTCTATGTATTCTTACTTTACTATATGAATGCCTCATTTTGCTTATCTCTCTTCAATGCAAGTAACTGCCTGGCCTAAAAATTTAGGTGGATGAACTTTTGCGAAGGAAGCTTGCTAAAGAGGTCTCAGAGAAGGAGTTTGAGGAACTTATACAGTTTCTGCGATCTGCTAAACAAATGCCTCCTCAAGACAAACCCCCAAGATCTTCTTGGAAGGCTGAAGAGAAAACTTGGCACAAGATAGAGTCTCTTGAAGCTTTTGCCATTGATTCTTGCAAAAACGACGATCAAAAGAAAACAGCTGGGATGGTAATTAATTACCTTCTTAACCTTTGGTTATTGGATATCTTGTCAAAAAAAATAAAAAATCTTTCGTTATTGGATCAAAAGTCTCCTGAATTCATTTGAGAATCACAATTATTATCTTTGTTAAGTTAGGCTGTGTTTTTACTGCCATCTGAAGGACTTGTGCTACTTTCCTGTTGAGTTGCTAGGTTATGCACAGCCTTCCTTTATCAAAAGGTCGGAAAACTAAAAGAGAAACCTGTATCATGTTGTTTGTCTTCCTTTCTTCTAGATTTTGAAGGCCATGGGACAGGCAAAGACTTCATCTGCAGCAGTGAATCTCCTCATAGATATTGGGTATTTTCCTGTACATGTAAATCTCGATTTGTTAAAGTTGAACCTCCCTACTGATCATCGGGATGAGATTCTGTCGGCCGCAGAGAATCTTTTGTCTACATCGACTGACCTTGATGAGGTATTGTTGCCTTTAAGATTTCTACTTGTGACATCAACGTATGTATCTATATTTTTGCCATTCTGGCCATACTATTTTGCCTCTGGACTGGGGTGTTACAGATTGAGTGTGGATTCCTCTGAGTCTAGCTTTTTATTGCATTTTGTAAAATTCCAAATTCTTCTTATTTCATGTTTCTTTTGTACTTTTGGTGGAAGCAAAAGTTCCATTTTTTATTCGTCTCTTTGCCTATCTGTCAACAGCAAAGGTGTTACATGCTGATTAAAAAGTTTGTGTGCGCGCACAGATACACAGGGGGGGGGGGGGGGGGGGGGATGTGACCACAACAACATCCCCAGTCGATTTGTTAAAGTTGAACCTCCCTACTGATCATCGGGATGAGATTCTGTCGGCCGCAGAGAATCTTTTGTCTACATCGACTGACCTTGATGAGGTATTGTTGCCTTTAAGATTTCTACTTGTGACATCAACGTATGTATCTATATTTTTGCCATTCTGGCCATACTATTTTGCCTCTGGACTGGGGTGTTACAGATTGAGTGTGGATTCCTCTGAGTCTAGCTTTTTATTGCATTTTGTAAAATTCCAAATTCTTCTTATTTCATGTTTCTTTTGTACTTTTGGTGGAAGCAAAAGTTCCATTTTTTATTCGTCTCTTTGCCTATCTGTCAACAGCAAAGGTGTTACATGCTGATTAAAAAGTTTGTGTGCGCGCACAGATACACAGGGGGGGGGGGAGGGGGGGAGATGTGACCACAACAACATACCCAGTGTAAAAAGTGGGGTAAGGGGAGGGTAGGATGTACGCAGACTGTATCCCTACCTTTGTGGGTAGAAAGGTTGTTTCCAATATACCCTCGGCAGAGAGAATATGTGACCATTAGCTTTATTATTGTGCCCGAGAAATTGCTCCAGTGGCTTTAGAGGAGAATTTGATCAAACTAGGATTCTAATTTTTTTTTTCGATAACCAAGAAATTCGTCTGTGACCCGTCCTTTGGACCAATCACAGCCTTCTAAACTCGGTGAATAATGGGCCCACCCCTCTACCCTTCTCCACTTAAATACCGTGCTTCGCTTTGCATGTTATGGGGCTTGAACCTGCGACCTAAGCCACAAATCCTCCACCTTTTGCCATTCAAGCTAGGCCTTGGGGGCTGGTCAATCTAGGATTCTTGATTAAAAAAAAGGTTCTATATTAGAAATAAAGGAGAATTTTTTAAAGTGGAATTCAACGTCTCTTTTTTTCTATTTGTGCAAAACTTTTGGTTTCACTGAAAACCTTTTGGTTTGTCTAGAACCATAATAGAAACGTTCATTGCCTAAACAATTCTGAAGCATTTTTTATTTCTAAACTCGTTCTTGTCCATTTTTTATATATCTTATTAACCATTGATTTACTGTTGTTTTGGTGCTTAGGCTGATAGAATAGACCTGACTCCCCTGAAGGTTTACGCGATTGATGTTGATGAGGCTGATGAGGTGCGTTATACATTGTGGTTTCATGGGAGAATTATGTCTTGTGTGCTTTGACTGTGTGTTGGAGTTCTAAAATGCAATTTTCTACAGTATAATTCTCTAAGTTCCTAAAGCACGACTATTGCAGCTTGATGACGCATTGAGTGCAACAAGGTTGCAGGATGGCCGGATTAAAATTTGGATACATATTGCTGATCCTACTAGTTTAGTTCAGCCAGGAAGCATAATAGACAAGTACATCGTCTTATGCCTAAAATTGTGATTTCAGTGATATCTTTGTGAGGTGTTATTTTAATATTACTTTCTTTGCAGGGATGCAAGAAGAAGAGGAACTTCAATATTCTTGCCTACTGCAACATATCCAATGTTCCCTGAAAGGTTGGCCATGGAAGGCATGAGTCTGCAGCAAGGAAAGCTGTGTAATGCTGTTTCTGTGTCTGTTGTGTTGCGTTCTGATGGCAGGTTAGTTATTAATGAGAATTGTACTGAGAATTTTGTTGTCCGCTATCCCATCAGTTCTGGTGTACAGGAATTTGGGGCTTTCAATGTTGGATCCTGATTTACTGTATCTCTATTGGGTGTATTATTGAGAAGTTTCTTAAATATTCATTTAGGGTTGCTTCTTGGCTTAACCTTCTGTATAAAAATGATATATGTCATGAACTGTCAATTGTTTGTCTCATTTTCTGGATCTTGAAGTTGGTATGATATCAGGAACTTATTATTTCAAAGAGAACTGGTTTCTAAATGAGGTCATGCTTTGGATTTAAAAATCTTAAGAAATGAACATTTTAGAGAAAACCATTAACCTAATGGATTTGGCAGCATTGCAGAATACTCGGTGGAAAACTCAATCATCAAACCGACATATATGTTGACATATGAGAGTGCAACGGAGCTCCTTCATTTGAATCTTGAAGAAGAGATTGAACTGAAAATTCTTTCTGAAGCAGCTGCACTCCGGTTAAGATGGCGTCAAGAACAGGTAGTAGCATCTTATCTGCCGAACTTCAAATTATCTTTCCTATGTGTAATTATTTGGCCGTTGATGGAAATTAAGAGCAAGTTTCACCTTTCTCCACCGCACTTTTATTGAGAGGAGCTATTGTCCCAGCTACGTGTATATTGTTGGCTGTGTTTTACATAAGTGCTTGTATACCATCTTAGCCATGTTTGGTTTTGCATTTGCTGCAGTCAGGTGCTTGCTTATGTACTTCAACGCTTCATGAGAAGTATCTGGCCCATGATTGTATTCACAATTTTGCATTCTTGATGTTATTTGAGATTTTTTGAATTCTATGTTTGCACCTATTATGCTCTGCTTCTTTTGTTTGAAGCTGCTCTTATGCAGCTTCAGATTGATGCTGTAGTATGAGGTCTTGTAGTAACATTTAAAAACTCCTATAACTGGCATTCATGTAATTATTTACTACTTCTGCATGACATTATCCATGTTGGTTCTAGTGTTTTAAGAAGATTGTCTACAGTAGTGCTGCAGCGTATTCTGATTCTCAAGAACCAAAAATTGACAAGGAATGTTTCTGCAGGGTGCTATAGACACAGCCACCATAGAAACACGAATTAAGGTGACTAATCCAGATCATCCAGAGCCGTCAATCAAGCTGTATGTTGAAAACCAGGCTGATGCAGCTATGAGGCTTGTTTCTGAGATGATGATACTCTGTGGGGAAGTTATAGCCACTTTTGGTTCTCATAACAACATCCCTTTACCATACCGAGGACAGCCTCAATCTAATATCGACGCTTCTGCATTTGCACACCTTCCAGAAGGACCTGTTAGGAGTGCTGCTATTGTTCGAACTATGCGTGCAGCTGAAATGGATTTCAGGAATCCTATACGCCATGGGGTGTTGGGACTTCCAGGCTATGTTCAGTTTACCTCCCCTATTCGAAGATATATGGATCTCGCAGCCCATTATCAGGTGAGCTCTTCAAAGTACTAGTGCTTCTAGGATTTTTGCAGTTGTGACAAATGAAATTGTTCAGCCTTATCTATTAGACTGGACATTCTTGAATTTGCAACTTGGCAATGCCTATGAGATAATGCATGGATTGTTTTCTACATTGTAATCGAGCTTGGATAGAAACCCTACATAGAGTTGTTTTTGTTCATGCAAGTATATTAGTAATGCTTTCTCATTCATTGATTCTTTCGTTTTCCCATATCAAGTAACTTTTATGGGTGCAGTTATTTTCTCATTTGTCTACCATGTTTATGAATTTATTCTGCAACATGTAGCTTTGAGCCTTAGCGGTGTGTGCATGATTAAAATGGCAACAACATTTTGTGAGGTTCTGAAGTTCATTTTGTTGTATATATAGGTAAAAGCCTTTCTTAGTGGTGATCCTCTTCCTCTCTCAGCTGGGGAGCTAGAAGGCATTGCGTCTTCAGTAAACATGACAACCAGAGTTGTAAGGAGGCTCTCCAGCAGCAGTCTTCGTTATTGGATATTGGAATACTTGAGAAGGCAGCCGAAAGGGAAACGGTATCATGCCTTGGTCCTTAGATTCATCAAAGACCGAATAGCCGCAATACTGTTGACGGAGGTAAGAGTTCATAATTTCTTTGATCTATGCTGGATACCAGAATTGCAATTATTGATTTGCCACTCTTTCAGCATGTGAGATGTGTTCAAAATATGCCTATAAATGTTTTCTAGGTTACTCATGTCTAACATGAATCTTGCTGTTGACCCTTTCTTACTTTTTACCTCTGTTTCTACATTGCTCACCCCTTTTCTTTCTCAAAGTCAATTTCTCGCTGTTTAGTCAATCTTTGAGGTCCCTATCTATCTAGATTTATGTGATACTGGAAGCAGCACAGATTCGGACCCCTATAGAAAATGAAGTGTGACCAAGCCTCTTCCTCGCATCCACCCTGTCTGACTAATTGGGGCATGCTAAGCCTTCCCTTATGTATACATTTGAATTTGATTCATTGATGCTAAGCATTTCAAATAATCATATTATTCAAATAATAATATTATGTGGTTTAGGATTTATATGAGAGTGCCCAGCTCTAGATTTTTATAAAGGATTGAGCAGATATGTTCTGACAGGCAATATATGAGTTAAAAGCCTCTTGTATTTTGCAGTCCCTGGGATTTTGGTCTAGTGGTAAAAACACAACTCGTGATGTGTGGGTTATAGCTGTACTGGTACATCATTGTTTTGAACCCTGCTGGAGACAAAACCATGATATTTAAGTGGAGAATGATCTTATATTTTGTAATCCTCAGGGCTATGTTCTAGTGATAAGATCCTATTGTGTGATGTGTGGGTTAGACACACGTATTGATACGGACTCAACTAGTATTTAAGCCTGATATTTAAGTGAAGAATGGCAGAGGAGTGAGTCCCATAGTTCTCTGGGTTTCGACCCCTGTGCTAACTGGCTCTCTGGGATTTCAGTTACCAAAAGAAAGTGTCTTGTATGGGATCATTAAAGCACTGATTTAAGGCAATATTAGGGCTGTTTTATGAGTGCAAGTCAACACAAGTTATGATTAATTGCTGCTCATTTTCACCAAGTCATGTTTTTCATGTTTGACCTCTACTGATCTTGACTTAATATGTGCCAGAATTGGTGCTTGAAAATGTGGAACGCTTAGAAATTTTAGCGCAAGCCTTGTTACTTTCCCCGAATCTCTCAAGATTAACCTGAGCAGGGAATATCAATTTGTCCCCTCTCCCTTTCTCTGAGACACATACCAGGCACCAGTATAGTATGGTCAAAAGATATTCCCATGGTTTTCCTTGCGATTAATGGTTCTGGTTGTTCCTCTTTTCATTCTTGCTGGTTTTTCCTATAATCTAACGCAAACCTGTTGCAGATTGGAATTCAAGCTTCTTCGTGGGTGTCTATTGGTGTACAAATTGGTGATGAAGTAGACGTGCAAGTTGAAGAAGCTCATCCACGTGATGATATTCTCTCTCTTAAGGAGGTTGAGGCTGTATAGGATATTTGTTCGCGGAGACCAGAAAGCTTATGATGGAAACAAGTTCCTAACATTTTGTTGCAACAGTTAACGGAATAGTTCCTTGTGCATGTGTTTAGATAACTTTTCTCTAGTGAGGGACTCAGGAAGCTCTTATAATGATTCTCACCTCAATGACAAGTCAATAGTTTATATACATGTTGGAGATACAACCACACAAAGGCAATGATGTTTCTTGCTGTTGTCTTCATTTGAGCTTTGAAGTTATATCTGGACAGTGGAATTTGAGTATCGTCCATGTATCTTTTGACGTTTGACTGAGCTGTACAGATTTTGGTCAATATGTACACGTTTTCAGTCCGTCTCTTTTTGTCTCACATCATCAAGAAGTTCAGTAATGGTTGGGATTTATAGAGGATAGGTTTCAATTTAATTTGGTTTCTGCCTAAGAGCACATATGGAGATTGATTGAATTCAATGTATCAGTTAGTTACTTTGTATTGCCCTCATGGAGCCAGAAAGTATAAGAGGTATTTCTCATTCTTTGCATTATTCTTTCTCCATTTTACTCATTAATGTTGGCTTTAAGAGTTGGTATAATGTTTCTTCTCATCTACCGAAGCTTTGGTGACAGACTTATATGGTCTTTACGTTGGTGAAAGGTAGCAAGTACCTAGTGGAATAGAAGAAGTGTATACAAGTTTGGCCGGAACATTACCATTATAAGAAAAACAGTACTCTCTTCATTTCAATTTGTTTGTAACTTATGGATATATATTTAGAATTATGCTTCAACCTAAATAGTAGATGGAAATTACAAGATCTAATATAAATATTACTATCTACTATTTCTTAGTCCCTACCTTCATGTTCTGTGTTGGTTATTTTTACATATTATTTGAGGACCCCTTCAAGAAAAGTAAAAAAAACAACACGTGGACTCATTTTTGTAGAAAATTAATTGTGTTAAGGCCATAAGTGACAGTAATTCTGTGAAAATGAAAAACTTTATAGTACAAGATATTTGATCATTTAATTTTCATATCTGTGAAATTTGCTGTCTCCTTTTTGGGAGGTATATACACATGCTCACAATTCAATTATTTATGTTATCCCCCTCCCCC
>NW_006238947.1:578326-624462 GCF_000226075.1 Solanum tuberosum
ACCAACAAACACCCCCGACCTTAGATAAATAATTTTAACAGCTCAGTTGGTTGGTTATTTGAACTTTCATCTTGTTGGTAACGGTTCAGTTCCTCACTTTATAAACCCTTCCTCAATTCCAATTTGGATCATTTCTCAATTTGTGTGTGATCTTTTTTTCAACCTTTTTTTTCATCTCGCCTTGAATTTTTCGTTTTGATAACTCGAATCTACGACTTTAAGGTTAGAGATAGAGGGTGCTTGTCATCTGAGATATATTATCATCTTGTCCCTTTCCTCTGCCCTCCAATTTTTTTTTATTAATATAAAAGAGAGAAAATTATTAGCATTCCTTAATCTTGCGAATGAAACAAGTGGACTTTCAGTCCTTTGCTTAGTTAACACATTAATCTTAATTAATTATATATACACACTAAATTAATAAAACATGTTCTTTAAGGAATGTGTTTTTTTTAGATTAATATTTTTTTTCTCAATGATTGTCCTGTTTTTCTTTATATATATGTTTAATCAATTTTCGTGTAGCTGATAATCGACAAGTTGAAAATCTGCCCATGTTATGAACAGATTTCTCTAAATTCGCTTTTTTTTCTTTAATTTTCTTCTATTTCTTTTAAATCAAGAACCAAGTTAGATAAGATTCTTTATTATTTTTATCACATTATTACGATATGTAAGATTAATGCAAGATCAAAAATATTGATTTTTAAAGCTTTACTTTGTTTAATTGAGCCGATGGTCTATTGAAAACAAGTTCTTTGTCTTCATAAGATATGAATAAAGTTGTGTACACACTATACACTATTTTCCTCTGACTCTCTTGGTTGAATTACACTAAATATATTATTGTTATAAAAGAATCTCAACTCTAATATTCTACCTTTTTTTTTATTGAATCACCTCGTCTAATTTATGATTTTTGAAGTTCATGAATTCGAAATTTATATTATTAAATTTATAATTAATAATTTATGTATATCAAATATATTTCTTAAAATAAGTCAATCTTAGGTTAAAATTACTCAATTCTACTAAATTTATAACCCAAATTGTACATTCAATTTAGGGGAAATTATGGAGAATAGCAAACATTTAGCATATTAGGTACTATAGCTACTGACCTACAGTTTAAGAAAATTATAATTCACGGTTACAATTTTTTCAATTTTCGTTATTCGCCTAATTTGTATAATTCGTCTGATTTATATGAATCCATAATTTGTATAATTCGGTTCCTGATTGTATAAATCCAGAATTGACAAGCGAAATATACAAACGGAGTTTTGAAAAATTCCTAAATGTATAAATACATAATTTATACATACTTGCTCAATTTGTGTATTCGCCATAGAAATTAAATATACAAACGGGTAGAAATATACAAATCGCAGTCTCCATAATAAACAAAACTATAGCTATAAAATGCAATTATCCAAACTATATCTATAGAGCCTTATTATTTCAATTATATTTGTTATTTCTAAAATTTTCTTATTTAATCTATCGTCTTTATAATAAATTCTTAACTCAGTCACTCATTAATACAGACAAAAGAAGACTTCTTGTTGTTGGAGAATCAAGTGTTGTGGTCGAAAAAGTATACATATTGTAATGCAATGTAACCATGTTCATGTTATATCTATTTCAATTATAGAACTAGAGTAGCATGCAAGATACTTTTCTATGAAGAAATTTGAGTATACGTATCATATAATATAATTAAGTTGTTTACATGCTAGCTTGCATCTCAAATTTTCTATCGATATCTGGTATCAATATATACATGATAAATCTACGATCGATCATTCAATTGTAATACTACGTCCCAAATATCATATTGTTAACAAAATTATACATATAATAACAAGTTTTATTTTATTAATTCAATCGATACAATACATAAAATAACAAATCAGTCGACTTTATAATAGGAAAATGCAATTTTCATAAAGGCCGGTTTATAATGAAGAAGTGCCCCCACCCTTTTATCCAAAAAAGAAAATTTTAAGCAATATTTAAGTTTTCTATTTTTTAATACCTTTAAATAAGTGAAAAGTTAAGCATAAATGTGAGGAAGCATTATTATTGTTGTTGCAAATGTGTGTAATGACCAACAATGTGGTTGGTTGAGTAGTTAATAATTTTTTAGTTTTTTCAACGTTTGAATTTTGAATATTTGTGGTTTAAATTTGTAGTTTTCAAATAATGGTAAATGTGCAACCAGGACCCTAGAGGTGTATTTAGTATGATAGAACTACTTTTTTTCAAAAAAATAACAATAATATTATCTCCATATAAAGATCTAATTTTTTGAAAATATTTTATTGGGAAGTATAAACCAATACAATGTTACAGATAATAATCAAAATAATCGAGAAAAAAATGACTTCCAATAATATTATTTCTATTTCTTTATCGTTAATCAGAGATGATCTCAATTCGAACGGTAGAATAAAATCATTTTTAATAAGAAATGTTTTAATCTCAAGATGAGACTTTTCGTCACTAATCCAGATGGTTGACCACTTATTCCTTCTAGTATTTTATTGGGAAGTATTGACTAATACAATGTTAAAGTTAATAATTAAGATAATTGAGAAAAAGAATGACTTTAGATGATGTTATTTCTATTTCTTCGTCATTAATCAGAAGTCTCAATCTGAATCTTAAGAATGAAATTGATTTAATAAAAATTGCTTTAAAATCTCAAGATGTGACTCTTCGGCACTTCTGGATTGAGACGCAGTGGGTATCATATTTGATAGTTAGTTAAGAGGTAAGTTATTTATGTATAAAAATTAATATGGTGTTTAATTTGCAATTTAAAACCACACATAACAAATACATGTATAAGCTATAAGAAATTTTATGTATTGTTTTATACTTAGAATAAAAAGTGAAATAAACAATATAAAAATAACAAAATTATACATTACTAATAGTTATACAAAATAATATATAAATTTTCTTATAATTAATTCCTACATTAATATATACACATAACCCTAATTAGCTACCAAACGATCCGCAATTTTACATGACTTTTTATTCTCTTCTTAAAAGTGTGTGTATATATAAAATCCGTATTGTATTATTGTTATTTTTTTGTGGATAAGTCTATAAGGTAGTTGAAGGCATACATGACGAGTTTCGCACTTTCTATAATTAGAATCTGATTTTTCGATACGAATTCCAATTTAATTTTTAATTTATTTTTTTATAATATTTAAATTTACTATTACAATAATACCTACATTAATTGTCAAATATTTAATAAATTATACTCTTTCCGTCTCAATTTATGTTTCACTTTTCGTATTTTGAGATTCATACAAATATATCTTTGATTGTAAATTTTTCATACATCTTTTAAATAATTTGAATTGTCAATTATTGTAACTTATAGTACTTTTTACGTAATTTATAAATATATAAATTTCATTTAAAAAAGAGAAAAAGGACAAATATACCCATGAACTATCGTAGATGGTATACTTTTGGGACATTGGTGCCCCTACCGTCCAAAAACTAGAGCATATATACCCTTTTATACTGACAGACATACACGTATCATAATCTAATCTACCGATCTGACATTTATTAAATATCAAGTCAATGGATAAAATTGTGTCACGTGTCCCTATTTAGTCTTCTGTTAAAGTGAAGGGCATATATGCCCTAGTTTTTGGACGGCATGGACACCAATGTCCCAAAAGTATGACGGAGGATATCTGCATACCATTTACGATAGTTCAGGGGTATATTTATCCTTTTTCCCTTTAAATTTTTTTTTAAAGTTCCATGCGTAAATTCCCAATCTAACATAAATTGTTGATTCTCAAAAAATAAAAAGCACTACATAAATTAGGACAAAAAAATACATATTTTATCTAAATAAAAATTACTGAATTCACGTAAATTTATATTCGACCTTCTAAATCCGCCCCAATCTAGAATGTGAACAAGGTGGGTGTTCTCAGCGAGCCACCATAAATTCAGCTGACACTACGGCTAATTAATTCTTGGTCAGCTAAAATGGTTGGTATATAGTTCACATGTCTACACGTGTACATGCACACTAGGATTGGGCTGGGTTTATGGGGTGGGCGTAGGGGGTGGGGTAAGATATAGATAAAGAATTTAAGTTTCATGCACGAACAATATAAAAAATAGGGAAAAAAGATAAATATATTCTCGAACTATCATAAATGGTATGCAGATACTATCCGTCATACTTTTGGTGCCCCAGCCGTCCAAAAATTAGAGCATATATGTCCTTCACTCTAATGGAACACTAAATAGGAACACGTGGCACGATCTTATCCGTCGATCCGATATTTATGAAATATCGGATCGACAGATAAGATTATGACACGTGTATGTCTGTTAGTATAAATGGTATATATGCTCTAAGTTTTTGACGGTAGGGGCAACAATGTTCCAAAAGTATGACGGAAGGTATCTGCATACCATTTATGATAGTTCAGAAGTATATTTATCCTTTTCCGTAAAAAATATTTATGCAATTGCAAAGTGATTATAAGTAACTTTTATCCAAATAAACATCAAATTCTGAATTTATAATCATAAAAGTATAACGTCTGGAGTGTTAAAACTTAAGAACTTAAAAGTTAAATCAATATTCTGAATAAGGTTACGATTCAATGCTAATCAACTGACCTATTAAAATTCTCGTAACGACCTAAAAATGTAGAATTTGCAGTTGATAGTCATAAATGGTTGGTAGGTAACTAAGGTGGGGTTAGCTTGGTGATAAATTCACGTGTATTGCCATACATGAGCTTCTTATAAGATTTTTGGGTTGGTGTAAAATATTTTGTTTTAATAATTTTATGATGATCTGGCAGATTTCCTAGATTTGGTTGGTCATGGGCCGCTACGTAAAATTAATTTATATTTTTTAAATATTTTAAATTGTTAATTACTATAATTTATAAAAAAAATTTAACAATTTTTAAATATATCACAAGTAAAAAGAAAGAGTTTTTTAAAAATCCAAAAGAGTATTGAATTTTCAGAAGGCATGTCGAGGAACGTGTGTTTTTAATTAAACGCTTCTATATAGTGGAATAATAGTTTTTGAGAAATAAGTTAATAATTATTGTGTTGGATAGAATAATGAAAAATTTAATAATTACAAGAAAGATATTATTGTAGCTTCCTTAAAAGTAAATATATGGAGTTGATGCAAGAAAAAAAAATCTACCTTCTTTTTTAAGTAAATACTATGTATAGTGGAGTATTAATTAACAAAACCATGATTAGAGAAGTGTACTTATGCTAATAGACGTGAAAATACCGCATTATAGTTACACATAATTAATTAGCAACATTATTTGCGACTATACTAAGTTGCATTAAACCATTGACCCAAATTGACCCCACTCGAAATTTAAATCTCTAATTTTATTGAGTCACCCTGAATTACGTCAAAAAAATAATAATATAGGGGCAATAAGTGAATGCACATGGGTGGTTGTTTTTTGTAGATGTAAGTAGAAGCTAACCAAACTGAATTATTTTTCGATTCACATGTTTGTATATTTGCCTTTTCTTCTATACTTACTATATATCACGGTCCTTCTATACCATATACACGTATATACACTCTTGTTCCTTCTTAGATGTCACAAATATTATACACTCTTTCCGTTTCAATTTATTTGTCTGATATTATTTAAGAGTTTTGCTTGTGGTCGTAAACATATCATTAGTAGAAAGGGAAAGAAAAATTCTTTTTCTAAAGAAATCAAATTAAAAAGAAAAGTAAGACAAACAAATTGAAGCAGAAAGAAATATTCATTATAGTATATCCACTCTTTAAAGTTAATTGAGTTTATCTATTTAAGTTGTGACCATTAGAATTTAGGCTTTAGTAATACTTTTTTAAAATAAAAAAAAAGGTTTGATCCAAGGAAACTTCATGTAAAAACACAAAATTGATCTCTCAAATAACTTATTAAAGTAGTTAAGTTTTTCCTCCATTACTCGATGTTTAAAATTCATTAATTTGATTAATTCAGAATCGCCTTATATATGAAAATCCATTATGGAAGTGCTTCCTTTGAAAGAAAACTTCATTTTCAGAGTTTGAACCCGAACTCTTTAATTCTGAGTGAAAAGTACCATTTTGCTTCAATCGACATGCCTAAGTGGTGTTATGCTCTTTTTTCAATAATACTAATAATTGAAGCTAAGAAAATACTAATTAAATCGAAGAACAAGTTAGTGAGAATATTAAAAACAATACTGATAAAAACTTATATTAGACATAACTATCTATTTAATTACTTCTATTTTAATTCTTAACCTCTAAATCTTCTTATCCAAAATTTCAAAATTTTAACTAAAAAAATACGTGGGTGACAATGCATTTTTAAAACGTATGACTTATATCGTAGTTCGAATGGAAAACTTTGTTTTTTTCCTATCCATTTTGTGGTTATTTTATGTGATAGGAAACATAAAAAAAAAAGCACATGGTTTCAGTTATATTCATGACTCAATATACATAGAATTGATATTCGAATTGTTGGATATATTTCATAGTACGTATATATTACGATGGAGGTAACGTGAGACGTTTTATTTAATATGAGATGATGTTTATGAGGTGTAAGTTTGTATGTATGTGTAAATTTTTAGTTGATAATATAGTAAAATAGTTAATAAATTTAAAAAATTTAAAAATATTTTCCAACACTTTAATTTTTATATTTACAAGAGTGAAATCTCCACTTGCATCCAAATTTACGTCTATCATGCAGTGTCGAATCTCTCAGACCTATAATAGAGTGGGGGAAAATATTTCTTGGGGAAATCAAATTTTATCTATAAAAAGTTATAAATTAAAATAAAAGATATTTTAATTAAGTGATATATATGTATTTAATTTGGTATATATATATATATAGAAATATTCAAAATTTAGAGAAGATAAGCGTATTATAACGAAGAGATGAATCTATAATCTAAATTTAACTAATTCGACCTTTTAGATTCTTATCATTATATATACCATTACATGTTCATTATGTTGAGGAAAATGACTGAAATTTATAGCCAAAACAAAATTTTAAAAAATGTAGCACAAATTGAAATAAAAAGACATTCTAGTTAATATTCATGCCCAAACTTTTTTATAATTAAAAGTAATTTAATTTTAATATTTATTTTTTATTTTTAATTAAAAAACTTATAATCATATAAATGTCTAAGGTTTTGCTTTACATCATAAATCTCAAAAAGTTTTTTTAAAAACTTTATGTATATAGTTAAACAGTATCGTACAAATTAGGACTGCAAAAATAATAATAAAGTGATATATGTTTGTAATAATGGCACACCATATATGATTATTTCATTTTATATTAATGTAATCGAATGTAAAATTTAGAGAAGATAGAGTGAATTATTATGAAAGAGGTGGATCCGATATTCTCGAATTTTTAGTTTTTTTACTATTGAATTCATTATATTTTTAATTATGAGTTATTTTTTATTATATACTTTCATATATTTGCTTGCAAAAAAGATTGGTATAATTCATAACTAGGTCAGTTGAATTATGATCTTCTATTTATAGCAAAACATCTAGCAACTAACTATTCATCAAATTTTATAAATTAAAACTATTTTAAATTTAGAAATTTTGTTAGCCTACCTTTTTTAAAAAAAAAAAACATAAATCAGTATATATATAATATTGATCATTATTTTAAAAAAAAAACTAAAACATAGCTTGCTCATACAGCTAACAGTAATTGAATGGGAATCACTCACTCACATGATATTTTGGAAATTGTTATTACTATTCAAAATAACACTATTCTATTACCATAAAGAATATTAGAAATTTTGTAGATTAATTTGCATGGAAATTGTAATAAAAGATTGCTTAATGCATTCCAAGTTCCAACCATGGTTTAAAATTTTATTTTATTTGGTTTCGTTTCACCATTTTTTTTAAAAAAAAGATACGTATCACCCGATCGTCCTTTTTGGTTTAGAGACAACAAGTATTTCAAAAAGGGATGGACCTTCGATATTTCAAAATTTAGTTTCAATAATTCAGTGAAAGTAATGATGAATTAAATGTAGATATCTAATACTAATCTTTCAAATTTTGATACGATATGATAAATCTTGATTTGGTTCGATAATTTATGTCCGCCTCAAATTGTTTTGTAGAAAGAAATTGGATTTAATTTCTATATTATCACGGTAATAGGTAAAATTATTGGACTTCAACTACTAATATCGTTGAGTGATCAAAAACTTAAGGTAGAAACGTAAAGATAGTTAATTTTATGAATTATGATAGCAAGTTGCTAGTATTTGGTATAGTTGTCATTGCATGATTTATTATCGAGGGGCACATCAAAATATAAATTCAATTGAATTCATTAAATTTTACTGATAAAAATAAGATCATTATTCTAAAATTCTAACTCTACTTCTGATATTATCGTATCAAAATATCCTAAGCAACTTGTTCAAAATTGAGCAATATGATTAAAAGCAACAAGAATTTAATAAATGTCGGATCAGTAGATAAGATTATGACACGTGTATGTCCATTAGTATAAAGGGTATATATGCTCTAGTTTATAAATATATCCCTGAACTATCGTAAATGGTATGCAGATGCCTTTCGTCATATTTTTGGGACATTGATGCCCCTGCTATCCAAAAATTAGGGCATATAAGCCCTTTACTTTAACGGAAGACTAAATAGGGACACGTGGCACAATCTTATCCGTCGATCTGATATTTAATAAAATGTCGGATCAGTAGATAAGATTTATGACACGTGTATGTCCGTTAGTATAAAGGGTATATATGCTCTAGTTTTTAGACGACAGGGGCACTAATGTCCCAAGAGTATGACGGAGGGTATCTGCATACCATTTACGATAGTTCAGGGATATATTTAAGACTAAATAGGGACACGTGGCACAATCTTATCCGTCGATCTGATATTTAATAAATGTCGGATCAGTAGATAAGATTATGACACGTGTATGTCCGTTAGTATAAAGGGTATATATGCTCTAGTTTTTAGACGACAGGGGCACTAATGTCCCAAGAGTATGACGGAGGGTATCTGCATACCATTTACGATAGTTCGAGAGTATATTTATCTTTTTTCCGTAGTAAAAAAATAGTATAACTAAATTACCAAAAAGTTAAAAATAAAAATAAAAATAAAAATAAAAGAGAGCATTAATTACATGTCCTGCCCTTGTGACTTTCCTTCTCAATAAGTACCCCTTCACCTTCCTCCCGCTCTTCATTCACCTCCAAAATCCCATTTTCCATTTCTCTCTCTACTTTCTCTCTCTTCACACTGAGCAGTAAGCGAGCGAGTATGAGGAAAATGGCTGCCACTATGATGCTCTACATTACTACTACTATTCTTCTCTGTTTTCTCACTGCCGTCAATGCCAGAATCCCCGGCGTTTACACCGGAGGACCATGGCAAAGCGCCCACGCTACGTTCTACGGTGGGTCTGACGCATCTGGAACTATGGGTAACTACTACTCTTTCTCAATTGCGGAGCTTGAATCCAGTAGCTTTTACTCAAATAACATATTTCATGTTGAGAAGTTCGCTAATTATATATAAATATTAGATTTAGAACTCAGTTATAATCGTGTTTGGCCATGAAAACAGTAGCTTATAGTATTTGAAGCGAAAAGCTATATTTGAAAAATCGAAATTGTGTTTAGTCATGAATACTTACAGGAGTTGTTTTTGAATTGTTGTGAATAATTAGAGTGAAAATACAACTTTTCTTCGAGTTGAATTTCGAAATTTTCCGAAATGTAATGGCAAGATGTGTTTTCATAGCCTCGTTCATAGATTTAAAACTCATAAAATTAAAAATCTGGCTCCCTGAATCACTCATTTGTTTTTTTGTTTTTCAAATTTGGGCGAAATTTTTTGAATTTTGTTTGAATTTGTAGGTGGAGCTTGTGGATATGGCAATCTATACAGCCAAGGTTACGGAGTGAATAATGCAGCGCTAAGCACAGTGCTATTCAACAATGGACTAAGCTGCGGAGCCTGCTTTGAATTAAAGTGTGATAACGATGGCAAATGGTGTCTTCCTGGTAATCCATCCATTTTCGTGACGGCGACAAATTTTTGCCCGCCGAACTTCGCTTTACCAAACGATGACGGCGGGTGGTGCAACCCTCCTCGTCCTCATTTCGATCTCGCCATGCCTATGTTCCTCAAAATCGGACTGTACCGTGCCGGAATTGTCCCTGTTACTTACCGCCGGTGAGTTTTCCGATACGCATTTCCATTTTTGCTTACCGTTTATATTTTCGGGAAGTTTCGCCTAACTGTTTTTTTCTGGTTTGCACCAATATGTGTTGTGGTCCTTTTTGCATACATGCTACTTCTTTGTTCCATTTATGTGTCATTTTTTTGATTTTGAGATTCAAATAATTGTATCTTTGATCGTAAATTTTTCATAAATCCTTTTTTAACATTTTGATATTAATTATTTGAAGATTCTACATGCAAATTTTCGATCAAAGTTAAACAGTTTGACTCTCAAAAAATGAAAAGTATCACATAAATTAGAACGGAGTAAAAAAAACATTTAGGGGTATTTTTGACATTTTGAAGGCGGGTATGGGAAAAGATTTGATATGCAGAGAAAATCTGTCAATTAATTAGATTTTGTTTTGTGGGCAGAAAATTGCAACTGGTTTTTTACAATTTTGGACCATACCGTAATTTAATGCTAGCCTTATTTATTGTATTTAAGAAGAAAAAAAAAATTCTCTTTTGTTATCGCAAATTTAAAAGTATTTTATATATCAAAAATATCTTTTGATCTGGTGTTCTCTTTAGTATAAAGTTGAAGACAAAGAGTTATTAAAATAAATAAGTAATCTTTTAAAAGAAAAATAAAACACATTAATTAAAATAAAGTACTTACTATGAATGAGTGTATTGGACTTTCAAAACGTGCTTTATTTGATATGAAATTTAAGAAAGAAATTTTTAATTTTGTCATATGATAATTGCATAATTATACTAATATTTCGGGTTTTTGAATTGAGCGACTATAAAGGCTTACAATTAGTCATAAAATAGAAAAGTTAAAGTTTAATTATTTGTAAATATGAAAATATATTCTTCAAAAGTATTAATAAGAAAATAATATGAGTATTTTTACTCCTTTGTATGTTTCTATCTGTTTAAAGATTTTTGAAGTTTGTGTGTGCTTAGTTTAAAATGAAAAATTTAAATCGATTTTTTTTTTAATATCATTATTTAAATAAATTGCAAAAACATGGTTTCCATTTGGGACACCGACAAAAATTATAGGTTTGCTATAACTTGCCACCATATCTCTCAACATTTTAAAGCTAGTTTCATTGTCACTATAATAATTATTTGAATTAGGGGTTGGTCCCATTCTTGTTTAAAATACGTGTCGTTTTAACTCATTTTATGTTTATAAACAAAATAACAAAATTTATATAATTTATATTTTAATATAGAAATATAATTGGAAATAGTATTGACGCGTTTTCGTACCATGTGTATAAGGGAATGTTAAAGTTGCAATTTTGAGGTGACTTTGAGGGTAACAATGGAAATGTTTCATTCCTATAAAATGTGACCAAACAAAAAATTGGGATTTGTTCCTTTTTGCTTCAAATTCAGTAATTCGAAACATGGCTCACATTATCCCACGCCCTTGTTGGGCCCCCACCATCCATAACCGATCCGTCTACTCTATTTATTCGATATTTACTAGCTCGATTAAATTATTCTTCGCAGAGTACCATGCAGAAAACAAGGAGGGATTCGATTCACAATAAACGGTTTCCGTTACTTCAATTTGTTACTGGTAACAAACGTTGCGGGTGCAGGGGACATACAGAAGGTGTTAATTAAAGGAACAAACACACAATGGATAGCAATGAGTCGTAATTGGGGGCAAAATTGGCAAACTAATTCACCTCTAGTGGGTCAAGCCCTTTCTATTCGGGTTAAAGCTAGTGATCATCGTAGTGTCACTAATGTCAACGTGGCACCATCTAATTGGCAGTTTGGACAAACTTTTGAAGGCAAGAATTTCCGGGTTTAGATCCATAAACCCATTTCCACTGACCCGACCCGACCCGAAAAACAGAATTACTTATTACTTACACTACAAGCTATATACCACAAACAAGATTTTTCCTGGACTTTAATTGTTTCTCTTTTTTACTGAGAAAGTATTGAAGTCTAAGGGGAATTAGTATCTTTTATTATCAACTTTATTGGGAATTGTTTTTTTTTTAATATTTGGTGTTATGAAGTGGGCTGAAGAGGTTGCAAAAGCACCCAAAAAAAATATTTAAAAGGGAAAAAGCATGTAGCCCGCAGCTCTATTAGTAGTGAGTGATGTGCAATGAACATCATGTATTTCCTATGAATGAATACCAAAGATATAAGTAATATATATAATATAGTACTTTTTATGTTTTTATTAATAAGATTTTGCTTTTTTAAGCTAAGTTCATTTCTGATATGCTCTATTGTTTCATGTGGCTGGCTTGCTTTTCAAAATTTAATTGTCTAAGGGTCAAATAATCCTATCACTCACTAATGTGTGAATCTAACACACACCACACGTTCAGTAGATGTTTCGGGTTTGAGTCTTCTTAGATATGGAGTCATCTTTGTTAGGAAGCTTTTCACTATTAGTGTAAGACTTTTTAAATTTAATCGTAATTTAATGTGGATATCAGTGATCAAGTGAAAAATCAAAAATAAAATAAAAGAACATTTTAAGTGGGGACAATATAAGATGGATGCAACTTTGGATAATTCATATGATGAGTCTAGTTTAGATATCATGATTAAAAATACATTTTAAATCTAACTTAATGTATAAGTTAAAAATAATGAAGCAATAATTGTTTCAGAAATCAAATACTTCATCACCCACCTATATAGAAAATAGTTTCTTTTTTTCTTATAGATATACACTCCATTCGTTTCATTATACCAATATATTAAAAATAGATTATTATTTTTTTACTTGTTTATCCTAGTAATTTAAGAGATTTTTTAATACTATCTTTATCATTGGATAAATGCATTACTCTTACTTTCTTCGTCTTAATTTATTTGTTTTATTTTGACTTGACATGAAATTTAAGAGAGTAAATAAAAATTGTAAAAATTACATAAATTTTTTAGTGTTAAGAGTTAATTACATCCTATTTTAATTCTTTCCCAAATTACAAAAATCCCTTAAATTTATAGGATCTAAGATACATTAGGAAACCTGCGGATACATAGCTCACGAATGTATCCGAGAAGGGATAGAGATTTAGGTAATTTTTCCACTTTACAATTACGGCCTTAAACATGTCAAAAATTATCAAACAAGAAAGAGTTTTTTTATATGAACTAAAAATAAATTCAAACAGAGGAAGTAATAGTTAAATTTAAATTTTTAAATCATAATTAATAAAATTTATTTAATAAAATAAACTTCTCATAATATTTTAGGGAGCGTTTCTCTCTAAATGGAGCCCTACTCAGTACGATTCCAAATTAGTCGAGCTCTAGTGAATACCAACACCAAATGAAAATAAAATAAAATATAGTGTTTGGGACGAAAATATGAATCTTATTTAGTAACTTATAAACTACATTAGCCTATGTTGATATGATTCAATTTACTCAAAACTAAGTAATAGATAATGTGACTGATTACTTAAAAAATCATTTTTGTCACAAATATGGCAAAATATTTGACAGTAAGAGCATTATTGCTTTTTTTCACTGAATTTAATATTTGGTCAAAGACATAAAAGTGATACAATGAATAAGTAACCATCTTTTTACCAAAAATGAATATATATTTTTTAATTTTAAAACTTTTAAAGCAATAATAATTGAACAATGAATATAAATTAAGTATTAAAATTAATGAGAGTGGGGTGATGTTCTGATTTATGTAGAACTTTTGTTGTACTGTTCAGCTCTGTCTTTTTGCTGTGTTTAATTAATTTGATTATGACTTTCCTCCGAAGTTAGGTAGGTCTAAAGGTTTCTTTGATGAATAAAATTATTTTTTCATAAATATATATGGTAAATGTTGAATCGTTTTTAATTTGTGGGTGTAGTAACTTTTTTTTATATATTTTAAGATCTCTTGATAAAAATATTGACGCTGACTTAACCTATTTCACGCAGCCATTTTAAATACTGATATTAATGTTTTTGTATCATTATTTTTGGTATTTATTGACTGATATACTTATATGATGACTCTGTTGCAACTTGCATAGTTTTTGTCTTAAATTATTTTATGTAATCTTTAAATTAGTTGTCTTACATGATTTTTTATTTTAAAATAAAATTAATTATTTGTTTTTTATTTTATCCTCGACAGTAATTGTCTGTGAATACTAGAAAGGGAAAATTATGTGTATAAGCAAACATATACTAGTTAATTAGTTAACATAGCTATAGTTTGCCTTAATTACAATTTGCGACCTACTTTTAGCTATAATTATGCGGCTCAGCTTTTTTAGTTTTGTATAATTCGCACGTTTGTATAATTCGGAATTTGTAATAATAATTTGTATAATATAATTTGTATAACTATTTACACTTCTGATGTTTGTAATTGTATAAATTCGTTATTTCGAGTTTATACAAAAATAACTGAATTATACAAATGTACTCGCGAATTATATAAACCTGCGAATTATACAAATTCGCAAATTATACAAACGAGATAGCTTAAACTGTAGCTACAACCCGTAAATTTGCAAACTATAGCTATAGAACATAATTAAATTTGTTACATTGGCTATTTGTGAAAGTTCCTGTCGTTGTTAACTTTTAGAGTGTGATTAAAAAAAATATAAAAAGAATCATACACAATTCTAAATTAATATATTTTCTATAAGATTTTTGCAAATATAATATTTTCAAGCAGTAATATATTTATTTACATTATATAGCCTACATATGCAATGTTTTTCGAGCCTCTCATGGTCTTAGAACTTACATTTAAAATTTTATATTATGAGCTAATTAATTAGGTATATATGTTAGAGCTCTAGTGGATATGTTGTGACTTGTTAATTAGACTTTAGCAAGTTGTGTTAGCTAGCTTAGCTTAATTTAATAACGACTTTATTGATAATTAATACAACAATTACTTCTTCTTTTTTAAAGTCTTAGCCTCATATAGTCTTCTCATGAGGCACAAAGCAAAAACTCAACATGTGGGTACTTTATATGATTGATGGTTCATCCCATAAAGGTGAGTCCGAAGCGAAAAGGGTAAAAAAATTGTCAAAGATTCTAAAAGGGCACATCAATTTTTTTTTAACCAAAAGGGTAAAATCGCTCTGACAAAATTGACACCATTACTCTTTTAAAAAACATAAAAATCGCTGCTGGGGCAGCGATTTCGTCCAAAAAAAAAATTCCTTTTTTCTTTAAAATCACTGCTGTGGCAACGATTTTGTGAATTTTTTTTAACAACGCTGCCCCTGCAGCGTTTTTCTCAAAAAAAAATTTAATTTTTAAAAAAAAATTATTTAAAAAAAAATAGAAATAGCTACTATAGCAGCCGTTTTCTTAAAAAAGTATTAATTTTTTTTATTAAAAATTCCTGAGGCGAGGACTGCTTAAAAAAATAATGGGAAATCGCTCTACATGTAGTGATTTTAGTTTTAAAAAATTATTACTTTTTTAATAATCGCTGCTAAGGCAGTGATTTCAGTAAGAATTTTTATTATTATTTTCAAATTGCTGCTAGCAATCAAAAAAGTATACAATAAAAATTATAAAGTAACTCAATTGGGAAATTTTTTTCTACTGAAATTGCTGCCTTGGCAGCGATTATTAAAAAAACATTTTAAACTAAAATCGCTACACGTGGAGCGATTTCCATTTTTTAAAAATAATTTCTGACAGAAAATTGACGCTGCCATAGCAACGATTTAATTTTTTTTGAAAAACAAAATCGCTGTTGGGGCAGCGATTTTTATGTTTTTTAAAGGAGCAACGGCGTCAATTTGTCAGGAGTGATTTTTCCCTTTTGGTTAAAAAAAAATTGATGTGCCCTTTTGGAATTTTTGACAATTTTTTTTGCCCTTTTGACTTCGGACTCTATATCAAGATCACAATTAGTAAATATGAAATTTATCGGTAATTCCTAACTAATTGATCGCTAAAAATCTCTTAGCTAATTGAATTTTCTTATAATTCATCGTTAATCCACAGCTAAATGAGATCAGCATGAAATTTTTATTGTTTAGTGGTAAAATTACGTCTGCCGCTAATTCTTTGTTTCACTACTAAGAAATCACTATTCTCCCACCTAAAAATGTTCGGAGGCTACTCCCATTGATATTTTGATTGAATCGGCGAGAAAACAAAACATAGTAATGTTCTCATATAAAAAAAATTAGGAATTTCCCCATTATATATTTCAGTTGAGAATTTGTTTATCACCATGTATTTTTTCAGTGAACTAGTTAGATGAAAAATGCGTGAAAAGATCATGTTCTATAAAATAAATTTCTCATTAATTCACAATAGAAAAAACATTGGTTTCTAATAGTATTTTCTTATAATACATGAAACCACACATTGCATTGAATCTTGGACCCATTGTAGGGCTAAGTACTTGTGATTTCATTGAACTACAATCATACATTTAGTTAGAATAATTTTAGAGCCCATGTTCATAGTTTTTCCAACATGCATGTTGTACTATTTTGTTTGTGATTAATCACATTCTAGAGGTGACCACATTCATTTTATGGACCACTTAAGAATCAGTACACTTATCTAGCTGTGCTTTTTTTTTGATGAAATTCTAATTATATGTCTATGTCGGGTCTGATATGATATTCATTTTAATTTAGTCTATCTTAATTATATCTCAATTACATACTCAACTTGTTAATTAAGATATATTTTTTCATCACACAACTTATTAAGATAGCATACTTGATATTACGACATATATTAATGGTGATCTTTTATATATTTAGTTATATATATAGTATATAGTAGAGATAAAGGTGAATGGACATGTTGATAGTAAAGTAAAGGGTAATTTTGATATTTAATTTTGTAACTAATAGTTAATGGACATTGATAACATGTGAACTTATTCCAATTTTCTTATCTTTCAAGTTTATCAATTAGAAATTGCACATATTCCCTAGTGAAAATTCCCCCAACAATCAAAAAGAAAAATAATCAACAAACTATATAATATCATAGGGTGAAAATGTAATTTTGGGGTAAGCAAAATTTTCATAATTCTCACGTCTCAAATTGGTACCAATTTATTTTTTTTTGGTTCCATTCCACACTATATAACATTCATCTTGGCATTTTATTCCCAAGAATGATATTCTATTTAAACTTTTGTTTGAAAGGATTAAAACACAACATGTTGCCACGGAAGGTTGTGGTGGTGATACGAACACTCGTCCTTAATCAGGAGTCTCGAACTTGATCATTGGGAATGTAGTCATGTTACCACCTAATGTAGAACTTTCTGGGACAAATCATAGTATTAAGCCCAAATTAAAGCAGATATCGACAACATATGAAAAACCAAAAAAGTACAACAAACACAGAATGTTTAGACTTTACCAAACTTATCTAAGGGTAAGCACCTAATTTGATATGAAAGATCACTTAGGAGACTCAAAGCCGCTTTTAGAGACCTAATTTGATATGAAAGATCACTTAGGAGACTCAAAGTCGCTTTTAGAGATTAAAGTGATGAAGTCGTAAAGAGTTTTGAAATTTAATACAAGTATGCATTGGATTTATCGTCAAAAGTTAATCTTTACATTGCAAACCAATAGAAGATATTTTTATCTCTAAATTAAAGTGGTAGGAGATAAAAAAAAAAATGTTATCCCATGGAGGGCGGCTAATATTCCATTTTTACCTATGATTGGAATTTGGATGAACAAAAGCAACACAAATGTATAGACAAAACAAAATATCAAGGGTAAATATTCCATTTTGACCTATATAGTATATATATTTGGAATGATAAAAACATAAAATTGTATAGAATAAGATAGAAAATAGGGAATATGAGGCTAGTAGAAATGCGTTTTATTGACACTTAGAATAGAAAGCATCAATGCCAATTCCTTTTGCCTTAGGTTCTATAAAGATATTTGTCAATTTTCACATTGAAAAAGAATGGAAAATCTAGGGTTTTAATAACTACTATTTTTATTTTTTTTCTTCAAAGAGTTGAAAAAGTAGAGATAAGTCAAATAAGAATATATACCTCATCTTTTTTAAGCTTTCGGTACGAGAAAGGAATGAATTAAAAATGAAATTACTTAGGATTCATTCGATAGGTAGCTGGTTAGAATTATACAAATATTAATTAAATAGGATAATAATTATATTACTTTTACTTTGCATAAGCTAATAGAGTACACTAATGTCCTCATAACTTATATATGTATTAGGTATGCAAATTTTCAAATATTAAAACGATCGCTTAGGATGTGTTTGGTATGAAGGAAAATATTTTTTTGAAACAAATAAGGCTCTTGTTTTTTTTTGCTAGTATTTGGTTAGTTTGCAAAACAATATTATCACATGAACAATTATATATACTCAAGAAAAATATTATGGAGCGATGAGATGGGGAGGGGAGTGTGGTGGCTTGGTGGTGGAATGGTCAAGGGTGGGGGTTGAAGCATTGAGCGGGTGAACAGAAAGACAATAAACTTGAAACGTTACTTGTGGTACTTGTTTTTACTACTTTTATCCGGGAAATCATTCTTCAAAAAATATTTTCCTCCGTGCCAAACACATCTTTATTTTTATTTTCCACCTGATTTCCCTCCATATTGGAGCCCAATTAAATTCAGATTCACACCAAAAAGTCCCACATTAGAGGTAAAGCACTCCTAACAAAGGCAATTTTGATCCGTATCTAGTGAAACTCAAACTCAAGAAGCCCAGTTAAGAATAAAAAAGTACTTACCACTCTGCCATACTCTCGTCGGTTGCCAAACACATCCTTAAAAAATATACCTAAGTCAGGACCACTTGACACTTGACAATCCCAAGCTCTTTTTTCATGGCAATGAAAAATTCTCTATTGTTTTAAAAGATATTTTAGTCAACCCTTTAACTAAAATATTGATAGCCAAATATTTTTATTTTTTTTATGACAAGGGAAACCCGCAGCCGCTATCCTTTGGATGCGTACAGGATAAAACCTTTGCTCATATGCAATAGCTCGCAAATCACATAGGAGAGGTAACCGACACAAGGCAAGCCCAGTGCAGTGAGCTTGACCCAGAAGGCAAATTTCTTGCTTTTACTGGCAAGGGATTTCGAACTTGAGACCTCCAACATGGAAGTCCCAAACTCAAACCATTGGGCCACCCCGGAGGGTAGGAAGACCACACTATTTATAGGTGATGAATTCTTCCTTGCAATGAATAGGAAGATAAACCTTTGCTCATATGCAATAGCTCGCAAATCACATAGGAGAGGTAACCGACACAAGGCAAGCCCAGTGCAGTGAGCTTGACCCAGAAGGCAAATTTCTTGCTTTTACTGGCAAGGGATTTCGAACTTGAGACCTCCAACATGGAAGTCCTAAGCCCAAACCACTGGACCACCCCGAAGGATTATTGATAGCCAAATATATGCAATTCAAGATGAATTTATACCCTTTTAACTTTTTGTAATGCACATTTTCTTTTTGGGGTCTTTAGGAATATATCTTTAAAACATATATTAGATCCAAAATTTACGATCAGAAATTTCAGAGTATCATTTGGCAATAAATTATGTTCGTTGAACCGTTATTTAGGAGAAACATTGACACTTGTGTGTTACAAATTATATACTAATTAAACATGAGTCTACAATCGTAAAAGGTTACGTTACGAATATTGTAAAATAAAAATGAAAGATTCTCGATTTATAAAAATTCAAAATAAAAAAGATTAATCAAAATATAAAAAGTTATATTTTTTGTTTTTTTAAAAAAAAAATCAATCATAATGAATAATTTCTCCGTATTTCATGACAAACATTTAAATATAACATGATATATAAACATGCCCTATAGATTGAATTTAGATAGCATTTATGTCTTTTAACTTTGGGTAAACACTTAAATTTGTGTAAAGTTTAACAAAGTAAATTTTTTTACGTGGCATGAAACACATAGGATGTTATGTAGGACGTGTATTGCCATATAGTACGTCACATAGGAAATATGCATCTACTTGTTCAACTTTATTAATTGCTTATTTGTATCCAAAATCAAAAAAAAAAAAATCAGCTAAGTCAAGTTAAAATACACATTTATGTATGATCGGTTTAAATATATTTCCTCTTTTGTCATATGATTCTTTGAGCAAAAGCAATTCCACAATTGACAATCCTAATTCCTACCACCCCCACCAAATATTTTCAAGAAAAAGGAGCATCTTTTCTTTCTTCTTTAACACTAATTTCTTTTTTCTTTTTTCACTTTTAAATAAAGTTATTTTTTCCAAATCTAATGAAAGACAGCAAAGAATCAACCCACTAAATTCCATTTAAAAGATCAACAAAATGTTTGAAATGTGTTAGTTTTAAAGTCCACTTGATTTATATGGGGCTTTTTAAAAAAATAAATTAATTAAATATTAATTTGTTTAAGTTTGAGCGGGATATTGATTCGTTTATTTATTAGCGTTGTTAGTTTCAATTTAATCCATTTTAGCTCATAAAAAATTGGATTGGTATGTAATCTAATTGATCCATGAGAAATTTATAAAATATTTTTTTTATTTGATATAGTCATAACAAAAAAAATTAAGTTAGGTACTAAAAAATTATTGACCCACATTTTAGCTCGTTTCGATCCAAAAAAAATTTAGACGGATTAATATTCCACCCATTTATTAATTCTTCTCATTTTTTTCTACATAAATTGAACTCAATCCGTCTATTTGACACCTCTATGCTTGTGTGGGAAATATGCATTGTATAGGATGATCTTTTCCAAGTTTGAAATAGTTAACGGATCCACCCAGGCCCAAGTGTCACTTCGGCCCTACTTCATGGGGGCTTTTTTGTGCAATTGAATATTTTTTTGAGTATAGTCGTTCAATTAAATAATAATCGATAAATATATATAGTATATTAATAATAATAATAATAATAATACATTTTATAATCATTTTGGAATATTTTCATATCGATGAAGTAAATTTCAATACACCTAATTGATTTCACTCTTGTTTTCGGTAGCAAGAGTGAGTTTTCATGTAGGTGTTTAAGAATACGAAAGTTATGTATTGGTTATGACGGAATCTATGATAATTATGGTGGTGGTGAGGCGGAGGATGTGTGGAAATGAGGGGGAAAATAGGTTTTTGTAGCTGTAAATGGTGGCATTTTCTGTTTTTTCCTCTTCTGTATATACATGTAAATCACTATATAATAATGTATATCATATGTATATTTGGTCTATATTATATATCATATGTGAATCGATTCAATACATCTTTGATATACCTATAGGTACCATATTAGACTTGAGTTAGATTTCTGATCAATCTATATTGAATATTACCTTCATTATGTTGTTTCTAGCAAATACTACAATTTCTTTTTTTATTTTAAATCTATCAAATCGTCCTTGTTTTTATGATTTTTGCGGGAAAAAATCACTCTCTTCAAAAAAAAAAAAAGGAGGGAGAATCAATAACGATTTCTTTTTAGATTCATTCCTGGCCTCATTCAATAACGATTTTTTTTTATCCAATTACAAAAAAATAGAAATGATAAAGTCGTTACGATACATCAAATCCAACTTGGTTATATATAATATGAATATATCAACCATTTCTTGAATCTCTCTTTTTAATCAAAATCATAGTTTAACATGTATTAATCCTTATTCCATCATGGAACAGATAAAATACATCTAAATTAGTTTTTTATTCTTGAATAAAATTTTTTATTGAACTGTTCATATCCAACTTATTACCTTTCTTTTCAAATGTGAATCAAATCATTACTAAATGGATAAGAGCTAGTAGACCGCATTCAGATTCAATCGAACTCAATAAATTTTGCTCAAATAATATATTTATGTTAATAAATTCATTAAATATGCAAAAAAATATAAACTTTAGAACACAATTATTATTATTTAAAATCATAAAGCTAAAATTCTAGTTTTTGCAATTTTCATGGCACTATCCCACTTGCAAAGAAAAATTTACTATAATAATATAATTTTAATTTCTTATCATGGATATAATATTTAGTGTCACGTCCCATAGGAGCAAAATTGTTGACTATTTCAACCAACTTTATAATATAAATTGTTAGATAAATTTGACCAAATCAACGCTTCAAGTCATTTTAGTCGACTGACAAAAGATTTTAAGATCCTAAAAATATGCTGAAGGTTTCACACGATGAAGGCAAATTATAAGGGGTTGTTTGGTAAGAATTATGCAGATATTAGTTATACTGGTATTAGTTATTCTATTTTTTATCTCGTATATAATAATACACAAAATTCCTATTTATTATCAAAATAATACTAAACAAAGAATGAGGTTCTTCTTTTTTTTTTTCCCTAGTATAGGTTTGTGTATGCACATGATATGATTCAACTAATTTTCTTTGTCAGAGTGAAAAGGGCAAATAATACAGAAAAATATGTTCGAGTGATAGGACTCTCGTATAGTTTAAGTGTGCACGATAGTTTAGATGTATTTTCATGGCTTGCTCTCTATTTTCATCTTATTGGTTACACCTTTTATGAACCATTAATTATCATTAGTTATTCTTTAGGTGACTTGACCATATAAACATTCTTTTACGATATTAGTGCATAGAAGTTAAACTAGCAACTTATAACAGGTATACAGGTAACAAAATTTTTACTTGCAATCCATTATACATCATCTCATCAAGCCTCATTTCAACAGTTATTAGACAAAGTAAACATCAAAAAAAAAAAAAAACTATACATGTTGATTATATTGGTACACTTACATATCCCATTTTGTGGGACTACACTGGATATGTTATTCGTGTTGTAGTAGTACTTGCAGGCCAGAAGTTCCTTAAAATTGGATGTTAACAACTGGCACGCCAAGAATGTGAATTCCCGTCTTTTTAGATAGAGCAAAGGGAAACTGAAGGTCTGGGATAATTGGCAACACGCGGAGTCTCTTCTGAATTGCTTCTGAATGACTTGTTGAGCTCGCCACTTGATTGACTGCTAAGTCGATTCAACTGTTGATCCTTGTTTTTATCATTTTTCACGCGATCCTTAGACTCTTGTAGCTGCTCTAGAGCTGTTACTACCTCATCCATAGTTGGTCTTGACTTGGGGTCCATGGCTAGGCATTGAAGTGCAACGTTGGCTACCTTAAGGGCACGAGTGAGTGAGTATTGTCCTTCAAGTCGAGAATCTAGAACACGAAAAACTCTACGTTTACTGGTCAAGTAAGGTCTTGAGCACTCGACAAGATTGTGTTCCCCTGTTGGTCGATTCTTGTCTATTGCTTTCTTACCTGATAGAATTTCCAAGAGAACAACTCCGAAGCTGTATACATCACTCTTGGCAGTAAGATGACCTTACAAATAAGAGAAACATATCGAGATCAGAAACTAGATGTGCCGTTTGTTGTGATGAGTATAGTGATACAGTTATAGTTAGAGACGGAGCTAGATCATTAGCTGCTAGTTCTCACGAACACTGTTTCAAAAAGTATGCCTCTTTCCTTTTTTGGCAACTCTATAATTCTAACTTTCCACACATGTTTAAGACCACAAAGATTAAAGGGCATTTTAGTACATTTTACATCTTTAGTTTAAGACCACGAGATTCAAAAGTCTTCTTTGCTTTTTCAAATTCCGTGTCAAATCAAAACCAGACAAACAAAAACAGAGGGAGTTCTTGAAATTCATCTTATGCGCCAAAAAGGAGCTATACAAATAATGTCATCAGATGGAAAAAGATAAAGCGGAACTAGTTGGCATGAATGACAAACCTGTGGATAGATACTCTGGAGCAGCATATCCGTAAGTTCCCATAACCCTTGTAGAGACGTGGCTTTTGTCACCGGTTGGGCCATCCCTGGCCAAACCAAAATCAGAAAGCTTGGCGTTGTAATTCTGTAGATGTGAAGCATAAAAATGAGTGCACCAAACCAGCATCGATAAACAGCAGAAGCATTAACATGCTCGTGTTCAAAGAGAGAACGAAAGAGAGCTAAGTGACCGTTCAACATGAGATATACTTACTGAATCAAGCAAGATATTAGCAGTCTTGAAGTCTCTGTATATAACACTGGTTTCAGCATTGTGAAGAAACGCAAGGCCCCTTGCAGCACCAAGGGCAACTTTCATACGGAGACTCCAAGAAAGTGGTTCAAAGTATGAACCTCCTGATTCAAGGAAAACATTATGTTACATAGGATCTAACAAGCCAGTAAGATGACACATAATAACCAAACGACTTGTAGCATACGAGAGAGACTTAGAGCTTACTCCTGAATAAATGATTCTCCATGCTACCCTTAGGCATGAACTCGTAGACTAGAAGCCTGTGATCATCCTCTAAGCAATAACCAACCAATCTTACAAGATTCGGATGACGTAGTTGACCAAGATAATTTATCTCAGCCTGCAATTTCGCAAGTTCAAGAACATAAATACATTGATCTACCCTGCTTTCACAATTTAACTCGCATTCATTAGAAAGTTATAAGTTCATCCTGTGAACCAGATGAGAATTAAGTAATCCTACTCATAACAACTTTATTGAGCATATTATTTACCCCAATTTTACTATTAAGACCAATGCAAAATCGGTAATAAATACGTATGATTTAACAACAACGTATGCAGATTGCCAACGTGATCTAAGAAATCAATTCTTAGACCATGTTGTAAATCCAAGAGGAAAAACTTTTCTCACCAGCCATTCACGGTGCCCTTGCAAACCTTCTTGGTTTAACTTCTTCACAGCTATCACAATGCCAGCGCCAGGCTTTGATGCTAAAAGTGTTTGTTCATCAACCCACCCCTTGAAAACAGAACCGAAACCTCCTTCTCCTAGTACACTGTCAGGACGGAAGTTTCTAGTGGATGCTCGGAGTTCATTGAAAGTAAAACTCCTCAAGTTGGATGACTGCAAGATCTCGCCCTCACTCCGGGGAGTTGGGGGTACAGAGCCTGATGACACTTTGCTATTCGAATTACTAGTCTCAGTACCATTTCCACTGACATTTCTAGAACCAACCCCTGAAAGAATCCATCTACATGTTGTAGTCAAATGACACTAAGAACAAAAAATGAATGCACATCCGAAAGCCAATATTACTACCATCACAACCCACAAATTTCCATATACATAAAAGAAACTCTTGACAACAACATTTAGGCTTAAAAATCCACTAAAAATGTATAAATGATTTATCAGGAGCGTCTTTTCTAGAATTCAGAACTCACAAACTCAAAATTCTAGCTCCGCCTCAGATAACATTAGTTGTGTAGTTGGAAGCACAACACTTCAAACATTCTCTGCAGTTAGCAAAACACCATTCGTCACGAGGCAAAATCCAAAATCAATTGGCTTTTCGAATTCTCTTCCTTGTTCTTTGCCATTTAATTATTTATTTATTTCTCCCAAGCTCCTCTGCAACTTTAACAGGAATATGGTAAACAAAGTGCAGTGTGGTGCACTAAAGCTCCTGCAATACGAAATTCCAGAAAGGGCCAAACTACAAGGGTCTATTATACGCATCCTTAACCTGCATTTCTATAAGAAAACTGTTTCCACGGCTTGAACCCGTACCACTTACACCACAGCAAAAATAATACTAATGCCACAACAAAATAAGATCCATAATTCAGTCTTTCTGGTCCCCCCACCCCCACCCCCACCAACCCCCAGCACAGGAAAACACAGACTGGTACAAAATCAAATTGTAAAAGAAAGATAGTTAAATGAAAATATACCTGTACCAGTAAAAATTGTAGTTTCAGCCTTGATTTCATTGCTCAGACAAATCCCCATCACAACAAAAACCTCAAAAAGATTCCAACTTTACAACCCCAACCAATTTCAAGAATTCATTTGCAATATGCATATGAAAACTTCAAACACAAAAACCCCACAAGGTCAGTGAACCTAGATCTAGTATGAACTCAAAAAATAAAAACTCCCTCTTTACCTATTTCACCAAGAGCAAATTTTGGTTAGTTGTAAAGAAAAAGTAGAGGGAAAGCCAATGGAAGTTGAAAAATGAACTTGGGTTGTAATCATTTTTGAACCAAAATTAAAGTAAAGAAAGTTACAGGTAAAAGGAGAGAAGAAAAGGGGATTTTTTTATATATAAAAAAAATATTTTTTTTCTTGATTGTGTGTATTGGTTTTCCTAGAAGATGCCTTTTTTGGACTTTTCAGCTGAAGCCATAGAAGGTTGACTTGGTCTTTGTTGCAGTAGGACCAAGAAAGTCATCAAATTCAAACATATGGGAAATTTTTTCAGTAAAGTTGCTTTATTAGTTGATCACTAAATTATTTGTATAAAACAAGTCTGTTTACAGCTGAAATTTGAATCTTTCTTTACATAAACATCTCACATACCAACTAATTTGGATTTGTATCACAAGATTGATCAATTCACTCAAATTCGAGACTTTTTAATTAAAAATTATGCAACTTCATCCATCTCACCACACCTTAGAGGCGAAGCTAGTGTGTAGGCTGAGGGGGATCGACAATATGACATGTTGGTTTGGTTCATAGGAATTTGTAGCTTTTTCGAGATGTTGTATGAACTCAGTTATTATTGTATAATAACTTGAACTTGTTATAAGAACTCGTAAACTAGGAGTCGTTTGGTTGGGAATATGTTATCCCAAGATTAATAATCCTGAGATTAGTCATTTTGGGATAACTTATTCCATCACTATGGTATAAATGGTGGGATAAGTTATTTCAAATACGACTACCAAACAAGACATCAAAATATTATTTCAGGACTATTTTTTTATCTCATGAATATTTATTCTTATCCATCTCACCAAACGATCCCTTAATATACAAAACTCGTCACTGAATGTAAGCTAAGCCATTTCAACATAACCAATAACTTTCGTTCAAGTTTTATATTTCTCTTAAAAAAATTATTTAATACGCTTCAAATTAACAACTCAAAATAATTAAAATTATGAAATCATACTTTAAATTTTTAGCACCTTTTAAATAGTACAACTGATTTCAACTTTCAACATTAGGTAGAGCTGCTTAGGTGTTGGATTTTCTACTGTGGATTTTTTTTGTCTTTTTTAAGGTTTGTTGGATATCTCGATGATTAGTCCTATTTTGGATTATTTATTTGATTTTAATAATACTATATCATAAAATACTATTATGCTAGGATTATTAAAATGTCTTTTTCTATCTTCCAGAACCCTTTAAATCAAAATGTGTCCTTTAATATTAGATCATGATAATGTAATTATCAAAGTCCCTTGAGATCTACAAATTTAAGGTTAAAAGTTGTACTGCATTTTCAGACTATCAATAACACAATGTCATTTAATTTATTGTTTGTCTATGTTATATCATAAAAAAAAATGTTAACTCTTCCAATGAAAAAAAAAACTACTATGAGTCTATTTCGAAAATGTTAGGCAAGTTGCTTCCAAGTTGTCTGTTTAATCTACTTACAAGATTGAGGAAAGGAAGGTTTTTTAGGAAGTTGATGATAAGTTATCTGCTTGATTCCAAGCTTTTTCAAGAAACTTTGTACTTACATGAATATTTATAATATAATACATCTGTAACATTATCTTTTGAATTTCATCAATAGAATAATGTATGCCTCGTCAAAATCTTATTAGAGAAAAATTTGAAAAAATTCTCATAAAGTTGGACAATATTGTGCACATATAGTTTGAAAAACTTGCGATCTAGTTTATCGATATCTTCACGTATATCCATATTCTTCTTTGAAAGCTATACATTTTTATACAGTTGACTACACATATAATCACAATTAAATACTATATTCACGCGATTTCTGTTATGTTTAGATTTTGTATGCGCGGTAATACAATAAATTTTGCTATGTTTTGAAAAAACAAAAGATACTTTCTTTTTTTTAAGAAGAAGAAAAGAGCAAAAAATCACTATATTTTGCAAAAATGGTTACTTATTTGTATTTCTTGTATGAAAACGTAATGGGCTGAAGCTGAAGCTTCTCGGCCCAGTTAAGGCCTTCAACAATTGACAATACAAGATGAAATTGGCAAATTGCTATTTTTATGGATATACAAAAATATACATGAAAGAGATACATCGATATACAATACTAGTAAAATTACATGCGCTTCGCGCGGGAATTTAATATCATAATATTTATAAAATAGTATTTAAAACCTATCAGTCATTAATAATGTAAAGAAAAATGAAAATTATTATATCTTATTATTTATCGTTAATAACATAGCATAAATTAATTACTATAAAAACACATACCAGGATCTGTAATATAAGCAATGGTGTTAGTGAGCCAAGGAGCAAAGTACACAAATATTTAATTGTGAAGAAGAAGAGGTTCAGAATTGTCATTGTTTTAAAATGAGAGAAAATCTCTCTATTTATAGACAACAAATGGTAGTGTGAACAAATGTTTATTGTGCCTTATCGAAAAGGTCACAACCTTTCATAAAAGTCACAACTTTTCATAAAAGTTACAACTCTTCATTAAAGTTGCAATTTTTCACAAAAGTTACAATTTTTCATAAAAATCGCAACTCTTAATTAAAGTCACAACTTTTCATAAATTTCACATTTTTTCATTAAAGAGGAAGGGTAGTTTTGTAAATAAATAAATTAAAAGGGAATTCTGATTTGTGATGGCGCCCTGTAGGCGAGCCTAGGGTTCTCTTTTATATATGATATATATGATTAGAACTTGACTCTTTGTTTTTAAGAAGAAGTTGGTGAAACTTTGGAAGGTTTTCTAGTGAAATTGGATCTCTGAGTAAATAAATCTCCTAGAGTTTAATTTTATGTGACGATTTGGAGAATGTGCAGCACGAAGGAAACACTAATTTTTTTTTCTCTAATAGTCCGGTAAAGGTAAGATTTGTGTATATTCTATCATCCTCAAATTTCATATGGTGAGATTATATTAGATATGTTATTGTCGTTTGTTGTATTATATGGGCATATACAAGGTGGAGAGTGAAATACACGAGACAAAAAATAAAATTTTATACTAATAAAGATTTATACTCCATGAATTTTGAAATCCTAGCAAGATTTCACACAGAGATTGTGTAAAGTTTGAAATCTATGATTGCTCATGCAAATATGAGTTGAAATTAAATGTGGCTAAACTTTGATGGTTTGACTGAAAAACAGTTATCTCACCCAATATTTTTACACTCATAATGTTGAGAGTTAATTACATCTATCCCTACTCTTTTCCAAATTACAAAAAATCCTTAATTTTGGTGGAATCCAGATATATCTCAAAACGTCCTGATACATCGTGTCTCGATTTCGGATAAATCTCTCAACGTCTCGGTTCCGAATATATCACTTAACGTCCCGATATATCGCGTAAAGTGATGTATTCGAGAAGAGGAGAAAGTAGAATTTTTTATAAATTCTTCAAATGATAGAGAATTTTAGAAAATATGATAAAATAAGTTAAATATTTAAGTAATTTTTCCACATTTACATTGAAACAATATCCAAGAGGCCCAACTCATTATCTTGACAAAAAGATATATATTAGCCACACAACTTACGTACAACTATACAAGGAGAACTCATTTTGTGTATCATGTTTATAATTATTAAATTACTAAAAGTATGCTATATATTTTAATATAATAATATCATTTAGTTATGACTTATTAGTACTACTAGTTAGGTGTATTCTTACATTAATTTTAACTAATACGAGTACTTTTTTAAAGTATTAATCTGATTTGGTATACAAATATTAAATATGGATAATTTTGTTTTCTAGAGTATCCTTCTTTTTTTTTTTTAATAATATCCAACTTTGACTAAAATTAATAAAAAAATTTCACACCTGTACATATATTGATTGGATATGATTGTTGAAGATAAAGAAAACTGAAGACATGGAACATGTTGAACAACCTGGTTCAATCAACGTGTACAACGGAGTTTGAGTCACACTAGGCATAGATTACTTATATCGACTAGGTTGCTACTTCTTGTACTAGCTAAAGTCGACTAGGATTAGATTATTTATATAATAGTATTATTATTATTATTATTATTATTATAGTAGCATATGTATTGTAATAGAACTCTAAGTATAGTTAACTCAGGACTTTACAATTCTCAGTAGGTATGTACTCTACAATTCTCTTTAATCACCAATACAATTTTTTATTTCTCCTAATCTTAAACGTGAGAATTCTACAATGATTTTCTTAGCATCTATTGCAAAAAAGGCTAAGGTAGTTCATAGTTGGAGGGCCTATTTTTACAGTCCAATCAGAAAAATTCATGTCCTTTAATGGGAAAGGGCCACAAATGGTTGAGGCTGTGATTTAATGGATTTGAAACTAATAATTTCTCCAACTTCTTAATTGTGTTTGTTCTTATTTGAAAGGGGACTGACTGATTTTCCCCACTTCTTAATAGTGCTTCTTTTGTTTTTACTTCGAAGGAGGAAAAAACATTTAAAATTGTGATGTCTTTAATTAAAGATCTTAAGTTTGCGTCCTATATAAATAAAGTCATAGTTGGTAAAATAATGTTTTATTCAGAGACTTTTTTTTATGTAAATTTAAATTAGCCAAACTCCCAATCAGGTATCTAACAATAGTTGATTGATGAGGAATTAAGTCATTTTTTTAATGTAAGAGGTGGTTACTTTCTGAACTTGTTGGTGCTAATTCAAATTAGCATTTGTTAGGAAACAATCACCCTCGAAGTGGGACTTCTTAGTGTGAATTCTTATTAGTAAGATTTCAAAATAAGTATGAAACACTAGTAGAAGAATGAAGTTACTTTTGATTAAAAAAGAATGGTTATTATGAATTCTCTAGGGTGAATTCGAATGAGTTGAACTATAAAATAGATACCAAACATCAAAAGAGGAATAAATTCACTTTCGATAGGAACAAATATTCTCAAAATGAACTCGATGGTGCTAATTCAAGTTAGTTAGACGCTAAAGCAGGTACCAACACAAAATGAGACCAATTTTATTAGGAAACAATCGCCCTCGAGGTGATAGTTCTTAGTATGAATTCAAATCAGTAAGATCTCAAAATAGGTATCGAACACCAAGCAAAATATAAAGTTATTTTTGATAAGAAATGGTTACTCTTAAAGTGAAACTAATTCGAATTAGTCGAACAATAAAATAGGTACCGAACATCAAACTAAGAATGAATTCTCTTTTGATAGTAACAAAGAACTTTATAGTTCAAATTTGAATAAGTCGAACTTCAAAACAATTATTAGACACCGAATAAATAAAGTCACTTTTGAATTAGTCGAATCTCAAAACGAATATCGCCGGATAAAAAAAAAGATAGTTGTAATGTTAATGAGGGGACCTTAGGTTATTTATTTGCAGATCCCCATAAGATGTGCAGGCCTTAGTTTCCTTGTACTGTATTTTGAATAGTAATAATAGTAATAATTTGTGGAATTGTGATGGACTTGGTGGGCTGATATATATATATATATATATATATATATATATAGGAATTGCTAAATGGTCAGATTATTTTTTTTGAATTTGGTCAGAAAATTAAAATACAGTAATATTTTTTTATTTTAAAATAAACTGATATTTTTCCATTTTTTAGTTAAAAGATATTAAAGTTAAAAAGGTAAAAATATTTAAAAAGATAAAATATCATTCTGGCCAAATTTTCTAGCCAAAAAGATTTTTCATATATATATATATGCTATTGCTTTGTCATTTGTGTCTTATCTTTTTCTCTTTTTTCCCTCTGTCACTTCTACAGCATACAACACATGCCAACCTTCACTTTTGACGTGCTTCTTTGGCCTCATTGCAAATACATAAATTTTTAATTTTATTATTTTATTTCCAAATTTTACTTTTAAGAAATTAATTCTGATTTATAAGGAATAGAAAAATGCTAATTTTTTAAAAAATATTCTTTGTTTTTGAAGCTCGATTATGAAACGTGTGATTAAAATATGAGGAATTGAGGATTTAGTAATCTTAGATGATAAAGAAATGAGTGTTGGACTTAACTCAACCTCTAACTAGTTAAAGAGTGAGATTGTTAAGACCATATAAAGGAGTCTAATTACCTTATCTCAATCTATGTGGGACTTAATATTACTATTTTCTTGCACGTCCAAGACGGGATATTTAGAGGGTGGTTAAACGAGCCTATTTGAAGTTTATATATTTAGATTCTAATAGTTCAAAGTGTTCAGTTTTAAGGGACATGAACTATTCGACCTCTTTCATGAAAGGATCTTACACATGGGGACACTGAGTAATCTAGTCGACAGGAGCAAAGGAAGGTCATTGATTATACTATATTCAATGAATATTTTAAAACAAATACACATTTAAGTACTCCTAAGTTACTGAATTTAACTAAATTTATAGTCGAAATTCTGCCTCCTCCCTGTGGATTACATATTATATCTATTTTAAACAAAAAAAAAAAATTAAAAAAGATTAGGCAAGAATGAAACCCTATATTAGAAAATCTACATATAAAACAAAAAATGTTGAAAAAAATTATTCAAACACGTTTGTTTGTCGAAATACTTTTTTAAGTAACTGTTTAAAGTTCCACCCTTGATATGATATCCAAAAGCCAAAGAGTGACACCCCAACATGAAGTCCAAATTGGTGGAGACCATAGACAACAAAGCTTGCACAAATAGAATTGGCTAACAAGTGGTATATAAGTATCCTATTGGTGTGTATGCAGTCTTATTTTTATTTTTGTAAAAGTAGATAGATTATTTCCGATAGAAATTTGTCGATCCAAAATAAGTATTAAAATCAAATATAGTAGAGAAAATCTAAGATGCTACAACAATAATATATTCAGTATAATTCTACAAATGAGGTCTGAAAAAAATGATGTGTATGTAGCTTTATTCCTATCTTTGTAAAGATAAAATTGTTGTTTTCGAGAGACCTACGATCAAATAAAAGCATATGAAAACAAGATAGAAATGAAACCAAGTAGAAAAAAGTTAAGCAAAATCAGTTGAAATATTCTCTCAAGGTTGACATTATTAGGGATCATTTGGTTACGAGGATAAAAGTTAATAATATTTGGATAAAATGAAGATTATTTATTTCGAATTTAAATTAATTTTTCATTTTAGTAATAAACATTTGGGAATTGTTCTATAGTATATTGTACTCCGTATATTTCATTTTTATTTGAACAAATTACCAATAAAATATATCTTTAACAGTACCAATATTATAAATCTCAAATTAATCACAGTCTAGACGAACCAAACCACCCCATAACTTCTTTTTTTGGGAGAGGGATGAAATTCTAATGAAGTGCATATATGCAGTTCATGACTTTTGTTTGGGCCATTGGTTTACTAGCAATGGAAAAAGTGAAAGTAAGACAGATTATCATTCACTTTTTTTTTTTTTAGATCTTCTATTTATATTAGAAAATTAAATAAATATATATGTATATTAACTTAACCCCCTAACAAAATTGTTTAACAGCTCAATGGTAAGAAAATAGCGATAGAAATGTCTTTCACACTAGTATTGTGGGTTCAAACTCTACCATCAATCTTCTGTCCTAAAATTTAATACTTCCATACTCCTAGTTTTGATTCCGCCTCTATAATCAGAGGCAGTCCATCTCTCTAGTTGGGGCTACACGTGCATTCATTAATTTCGGAAGAAATATATATATATACTGTCATTATGTTGCTGGTATAAGCTAGGGGATCCACCCACGAAATCGGGTTTTGAAGGTGCACCCAAAGTATTCAAATTCTGAATTCGCCTATGTCTGTAATAATGTAGTATAGTTGATAAAACTGTGCTCTTTCTTTTAATTAGAGATCTTGACAATGAGTATTCGATATAAATTTAAATTAATTAAATTTTAATATGAATATCAAATATCCGAGAAAATTAAAAAAAGAAAAAAGAAAAAAGAAAAAAAAACATAGTTTTAATGATAAGAGGGATGAGGAGATGCTTAAATTCCTACCACAAAGGCAATCCCCTATTCCTTTTCAGAATGAGGAGGGAATAGTGGGGCCTATTGTCTGACTGTGGGCTCCACACTGAGTTTAGAGGGAAGATCTCCCTAAATTTTACAATTCCTTTGACTTGTCTACATCATTTTCTCCACTTTCCAAAAACACCCTTTCTTTTTCTACTTTTTACTTTTTTTCTTTTGTTAACCCCTTTTCTCTTGTTAAAAAGAGAAGGGAAAAGGGTATGATATACCCCTTAACTTTGTTATTTAGAGCTGATATACCTCTCATTATGAAAGTGACTCATATATACCCCTACTTATATACAAATGGCTCACATATACCCTTTTCCTCTAACGGAAATGAAAAAAATTAATTTCAGGTTAATTTTTTTTAAAAGAAGTTATAATCCCATATGAGTATATTTAATCCTCCTCAAAAATATATATTTCTTTTAACTTTTTTATTTTATTTCAATGACTAATTTAGATTTATTATTTTGATGGTCAAATTTATTTATGTTTCACTAATATTCTTGTAAAACTTATTATAGATGACCAATTTTTTTCTTCAAATACAAAAATTAAATTACAATATAGACAAAAAAAAATAGTTTAAAACTATAATATAGCCACAAAAAAAATAGTTTTAAATTTTTTTCTTTACACCAAGGAATGAAAGAAAAAAATAAAATAAGAATAAGAAACTCAAATAATTATAATAAAAGAAATCAAAAAATAATTTATTAATGAGAAAGATTAAAATATACCTTGAACTTTTCTAGAAGAATCATATATACCCCTAAATAATTTTTAAGAAAATTAAAAGTAAAAAATATAAATTTAAAACTAACTTTTTCACTTCCGTTAAATGAAGGGTATATGTGAGCTCATTTTGTAACGGTAGGGATATATGTGAGCCGTTTGTATAACGGTAAGGGTATATATGAGCCACTTTCATAACGAGGGGCATATCAGCTCCAAAGGGCAAAGTTGAGGGGTATATCAGGCCCTTTTCCCAAAAGAAAATCATTTTATAGCTAATTCGAAGGTGAGCTATCGAAGGATTAAATATTTCATTTTGTTATAATATATTAGCACTAAAATTTGGTGAGTCTACCTTATTTGAGGGTCGATTAATTCTATTAGAAAAGTTTCATTTGAGGAGGTAATGCTTTTAAACAAAGATAATTTAATTTTCAAAATTCAAATTCAATTTTTTTGATCAAGCGTCTGAATGGTACTCATTACTCACCATCCAACCATATTCTTAACTTAATCATACATTCAATAGATTCTTAATTCAATTTATTTGTCTTAATTTAACTTCATTCAAGTACATAGTTATTGAGATTAGTTATGACCTACAAGTTATTCTACATGCTATTAGAAGCCAACGCGATATTATGGTTACTTGCAAAGTTATATTGAAACTTGTTCACTTACTAGCCATTCAATCATCTAAAAATGTATACGTGATCTTCAATATGAAATCTTATTAGTGATGCTTAAATAACTAACACGTCTTATGACTAGAGGCGAAACTAGGTGAAGGTTCATAAGTTTGGACGAACCTACTAGCTTTTCTTAGACTCTATATTTATATTATATATATTAATTTGTATTTATCCATAACAAGTGTTGTGAATTCAAACCTCACTATCAAGAAAAAAATTTCTTTTCCTTTAATATTTTTTTTTTTAACAATATTTTTCTCTTCTATCCTAAAATTTAGAATCTTAAACTTCTACCGAACCCCAAACTCCTAACTATGACTTCGATTACGATATTACCCTATCAATTATGAAAGTTGAAAGGGCAAGTGTTGGTGAATATGAAGTAAATGGAAGGGTGAAAGAAGCATAGAAAAAAAAGATATTGGTGGATTGTACTTTGTTTTGTGTAATAATAGTATATAGATAGGATAAGGGGGGTGGGGTAGGTGTGGGGGGTAGGGGTAAAAAAGAGATGTAACGTATCACTGACAAATGCCATAGAGAAGAAAGAGGGCAGTCAAGTCCTGTCTCTTTCAATCTTCGTCTCCTTATGCCGGGAAACCCGGACTACAGTCCCTCTCACTCTACCCCTCACCCCCACCACCTTTTTACCCCTCACCCCAACCCATATACCAATTTTATTAAAAAAAATTATTTTGTTATTTTTAATAAATAGGTTATATTATTATACTAATTCTTATCTATAGTTTTTTTATTTTTGTTTCGATTTTTTTACTATCATTACTGGTTATATTTTTCATATTTTGAGTCGAGCGTAAATCTTCTCCACGTACATAGTAAAGGAACAAAGATGTTGAGTGACCTCTAATATGATGTTCATCGAGTAACAATTTTAGCGTCGATATCAACTTATATCTATTTTTCGAGTATTTGATAGGGAACGACATAACCAAGATAAAGAAAACTCAATATACTTTCGTAAAATATTTGTTTTTTTGGTAAATGTAAAATGATACTATTGTTGTTTGGAATATTTGTTTTCCCTTATTAGGAAATTTTTTTTAGAAAATGGTCCCAAAGGCTAGCTAGTTGTCATTTCAATCCTCGCAAGTCCCGTAGCTAATGATGACCAGAGATACATTAAATACAAATTTTCTATAGTCTCATTTTATCCCAATTTTTTTACCGCTCAAACGATAGACATTGAAATTTTGTAGAATTCTACTAAATGTGTTCAATTTAAATTGTGATTCTACAAGATCTGTTCAATTACAATTAGGATTCTCGAAGTTTACTCAACTCTAAATTCTAGTTCATGTACTATATCTCAAAAAAGAGATCGAAATCTCAAAAATTCAACCACAAATTCATGAAAGATTCATAAAGAAATTAAGATCTCAAATATTCCGCAAATTCATGGAATATTTTTTAAGAGATCAAATTCAAATCATCTTAATTCGAGATATATATCATTAGCGGAAATAAAAATCATCCTAGTTCGAGAAATACGCCACCAACGGTCCTCAAATTATGAAAATCAAGTCAAATCATTCAAGTTTGAGAAATACACCACTAATGATCTCGAATCGTAGATAAATCTTAAGAGACAGAAGAAAGAATTAAGGGATGAACAAATTTGTACCCGCAATATTTATCAAATTACTATGTTTATTCATGTTTTATTTGTGATTGCAATTAATTTTCTGTCATACAAAAATTGTTGCAAATACATTCATAATACAAATTCTTATAATAGTACTCCTTCCGTTTCTATTTCTATTTATACGTTATCATTTTTAGAATTTACACAATCCTTAAATAAATTTATTATTGTCTCCTTGTTTAGTGATCTCTTGGAGTCAAGATTTCAATAAATAAACCGAAAAATATAAGCTTTCAAAAAACCAAAGTTTTTTTTTTTTTTTTTTAAAAGGCACTAGTATCAAGGTGATAACTGTGGTGCTACTTTTTTTTTTCACTGTGGGGTTAAAGTGGTGGCAGTAAACAGTGTAGTCACTTCGAGTAGGAGGCAGGTTTATCAGAAAAATAGTTAAAAAGATTTCATAAATAATAAAGTTGAAAACAATAAAAATCAAAACAGTGTTTTTTTTCCACTTTTCAAAAAGTAAGAAAAAAAAATTAATTTTAGAAAAAAATCAGTAAATAAATGTAAGACTTTTGATGATGATAGTTTCAAAGAACTAGGCAGATGCTAATCAGTACTACTGTCTACAAACTTCCCTTACTTGCCATTATTGCATTTAATGATTCTTTTACCCCCCCCCCCCCCCTCTTTTTTTTTCAAAAAAAAAAAGAAGAAGTTACGTTTAGCCATAAAAATAAAAAATTATACAAAATTCTTGTAGTCAAAATTGAGTTCAGTTTTATTTTTTTTGTAATGTAATAATGCTTTATAATTTTATGGACAATTTTAATTTTCAAGAAGAGTGATTCTTTTTTAAGAAAAATGAAAAATTCTCATATCAATTAAGTTTGTCTAGTTTTAATCTAATATGAATTTTTTTTTGTTGAAAGTCATTTTTGAATGGGTTTACGCAATTTTGATTTGATCGGAGCTTCAGTATGAACTTTGAACACTAAATCGAATGAGAAATAAAACAAAAAAAAGATTCTTGAAGGTCACAAACTAAAAATACAGTCTAAAAACTACTCTATAACAGACTATACTTCAATTCTGAACCCATTTTCTGCACTAGAGAGTCTGTATTTTCTGCAAAGACTAAAATAGAAAAGCTACTATTTCAATGAAGCATGTATTTATTTATATTTTCTTTATTGCTCAACCACTTGAAAGATATTTATGTATTAAAATTAATACTATTATTTATATTAATAAATATTTGATAGCTTCTTAGTTGTTTTTGTATAAAACTCAGCATATAACAATTCTGGTGTACTATATTATCTTTTTAGTTATGCATGTTTAGTTATTTCTATCTTTTTATGTTACATAAAATAATTAAATTATCTTATAACTCATACATATAAAATTATAAATTGATAACTGAACATTGTACTTGATATGCTGAAATTTTTAACATAACAACTAAAATACAATCCAAATAGTATTAGTAATACTGATTTTAATATATAAATAATTTAAAGGGAATTTTCATAAATAGCCACTATAATAAATTTAATTATGTTCTATAACTATAATTTGCATATTTACGGGTTGTAGCTACAGTTTAAGCTATCTCGTTTGTATAATCTGCGTGTTTGTATAATTCACGAATATATTTGTATAATTGAGTTATTTTTATATAAACTCGAAATAACGAATTTATACAAACACAAACTTTTGAACTTTAAACAGTTACAACTCTTTATGATCTCGGCTTATGATTCAATTGCCATGTATTTAGCTATACAAATTATATTATATAAAATTACACTATACAAATTTCGAAGTATACAAATATATGAATTATACAAACTCGAAATTTCAACCCACGTAATTATCACTGAATATTGATCGCGAATGCTAATTAACTAAAATTATAACTATAATAACTAATTAGCTAGTATACCTTTACTTAGCCATATAATTTTACCATAATTTAATTTAATTACTAACTAAAAATCAAACTACACACTTAGCTTAACAATTAACATCAGTAGATGAGACAAAAGTTAAATGATATATTAGAGTTCAAATCTTATGACAATACCATGATTTTCTCATTTAGTTTTGATTTAATGCATAAATTTATCGCAACGAATAATGATCTTAACATGATTATATGATTTGAACTTATAATTTTTTAATCTTTATCTCACACTTAGTTTTTTACCTTAAACTTTGAATATTTTAATCTTGAACTTAAACTCGTGAAAGCATAAATGCTTCTACATTGTAAAAGAACTTGTATCACTTTTCAAAGAGTTTCCACCTTTTTACTCCTTTGTAGACTTTTCACGTTTTTTCTCGCTTGATGATTTAAACTCACAATATTAAAATAAAAAATGAGAGTTATTTACTATACGAGCAACTCTCCGCGCTAACGATTTGAATTGAGGTGGTGTTACTTTTACTTTTTTGAATTTTACCCTTAAACAAAATGTACAACACTAGTTGCATAATAGTGCGTGTGTACAAATAACCTTTCTGGTTAAAGACGCCATTGCCGTCTTCGTCATCACATTCTCTATACACGTCACCCTTCAAACAGAGAGGGCCATACCTTACCTCTTTACTCTCTTATTACCCTGCATTTTCCTTTCAATCTTCTGTTCCATCTCTCTTCTTCTTCATTTTCTCTTTGCTTAAACATATTCTCCTTCAATCTTTTCTCTGTTTTACTCATATTTTCTTGAAATACAACAAAAAAGAACATATGGGTCGAGCTAAAAACTGGGATGCCTAAGTTGTTTTTTGTAAGTTCTTTTGTAAATCTATTAAAGTTTGCTCCTTTTTTGATTCTGTGATCAAAATGATGTGTTCTGTTGTGGGTAAGTCATATAAAGTTGCTTGCTTTTTTTGTTTTACTGAATTGTGTTTGCTTGTCATAACAAGCATTTACATTAATGGTTATATTTGGTGGAGATAAAGAGTTTATCTTTTTCCTTTAGTGGTCTCTGCATTATCATTTTGGTCACTGCATTTTTTCTCTTTTTGCTCATATTTTTCTCGAGCTAAGGACTGGGATGCCTAAGTGATATCTTGTGAGTTCTTTTGTAAATCTATGAAAAGTTGTCTCCTTTTTTGATATATGATCAAACTGATTTGATGGGTATTTTTTTTTTTTTAACTTTGTTCTGTTTTCTGGGAAGTGGAGTTTTGCAAGGCTGGCAGCTTGTTTCTTTATTTTTTCTAATACTGAATTGTGCTTTTTTTTGTTCTAGTAAGTATTTACATGTATGGCTATATCTGGTGGAGATAAAGAATCTATCTTTTTTGCTGTTGTGGTCTCTGCATTACCATTTTTTCTGTCCCATTTTGCACAATCTGGTTTCTGCATCTTTTCATGAAAAAAAACTGAAAGATCTAATGGATTGAAGCAAGAATTGGGCTTCCTAAGAGGTTTCTCGTAAGATTCACAAGTCTTGTCCCCATTTTTGTTTTGTAATCAAACTGATATGATGGATGCTTTCTACTTTGTTATGTTTGTGGTTTTTTTTCAGTGTTGGTCTTCTGTGTGGAAAAAATCTTCTATTGATGCTTGTTTTTTTGAATTCAATTGTGTCTTTTTGTTCTTGCATTTACATGTATGGCTTTTATGTTATGTGTGGAGAAGATAAATAATACATCTTTTTGGCTGTAATGCTTTGCATTTCCATCATCTGTCTGCCATTTTGCACAATTTGGCTTCAACTATAACTAGGAAAATGTTGAAATCTCTACCATGTTTGTTCTTGACTCAGATCTTACTAAGAATTGTTTGTATGTTGTATTATTGTTGGTCTTGAATCTTTCTATTTGATATCACTTCATTTTCTGGTACATCTACCTAATTACATTTTGCATAGCACTTCTCCCATCTTTATTGTGTTTTCTCACTTTTAGCTGGTTTTATTCTCTATCTTGATATATTGAAGATGTGGGTCTCTGAATTTCTGTGGATAGTCTCAGTGTGGTATTATCTGGTTGTTCCACTTGCTTTGTGTCTTTGCTATTTTGTTATTGTGTTTTCCTTGCCTCAAAAACTTCTTTTTTGAGCCAAGGGTCTATTAGAGACAACCTCTCTACTCCACAAAGGTAGGTAAGGTCGGTGCATCTCGTATGCTCCCGAGATCCCATTTGTGTGACTACACTGAGTAAGTTGGTGTTGTAGTAGTTTCAGGGTTGCATAACTTGATGTTTCTTAATTTGGACATGAAAACTTTAGTACTTTTAAAGGGTTATTGCAATTGAGCTAAATGAACATGAGTTTAGTAATCTAGGAAGAAGGGTGTTGCTGAATTTGCATCATCATATTCTGCTGAGTTCTTTTTTGTGATTGTTATGCACTTACAGAAATCTTGTACCTCAATGCTGGTCAAGATGGATATTGTTCTGGATAGTGTAGCCGTGTGCAGATTGGGTGTTATCTGATTATTAATGTTATGTGTAATCATACAAGTATGCTTGTACATGGTTAACTATATTGCATCAAATGGTTTATGTAAAGCATGTTTCTATTGATCTACTTGGGTGCATACACGTCTGCTTTCATTTTTTCTTTACTGTCTTCTCTGCATTCATCTTTTAGCAGCGACCTTCGAATGTGGCTAGTCTGGTCTCTATTTATGTTAAGAGTTCAATGCTGCAGGACCTGAACAAAAGTAAATGTGAATATATTCTTCGATTCTTATCATAATTCTATCTGAATAATGTTGTTTTCTAGAAATGCCAAGTCAACTTTACATTATCTTTAATATTGACCTGGTCCTGAGTAGTGTATATCAGAGTGACATTGCAGCACTTTCTAGAAAATTATGAACAGATGCCCCTAAACTATGCGTATAAAAGTGTTACTCCCTCTGTCTTAATTCATGTGGTCGTGTTTTATTTGGCACTAGCATTTTGACCCTTTTTAAATAAGTGTATCTTTTGTTCTCATTATCTATTTTCTAATGAGTTTTGTATACTAGCAATCGGTTGCATTCTCGTCTCGGAAATATCTTGGGTACTGGAACATTGCATGAGTTTCAGTGCTACTGAATGATCCTTTGTTTCTGTGTTGGTATTTTATATAAGGGCGCTGTAGTGACTTTCCTTACAAGTTAGTATATTATTTCTGTGTTATGCTAGTAACTACATTAAATGTGATGAACTTGCATGTAATAAGAGTTTGTTTGTGATCAGTAGTGTCCTTAAGATATGGTTCTGATTCTTTACTTAAGTATTGAAAGTAAAATGGTGTGAAACATTCTTTCAGAAAAATTATGAGGAGTTTGGGACGATGGAAACTGGTGTTTACACCTGGAAATGAGGGAGAGGCAACGGTGGCGAGCTGAAGAGGATGCTTTGTTGCGAGCATACGTGAGACAGTATGGACCAAAAGAATGGCACCTTGTATCACAGCGTATGAACACTCCCCTTAACAGGGACGCAAAGTCTTGTTTAGAAAGGTGGAAAAACTACCTCAAACCAGGGATTAAAAAGGGATCACTCACTGAAGACGAACAGCGTCTTGTTATCCAATTACAGGCTAAACACGGTAACAAATGGAAGAAAATAGCAGCTGAAGTACCAGGTCGAACTGCTAAAAGATTAGGAAAGTGGTGGGAAGTTTTCAAAGAGAAGCAACAGAGAGAGCAGAAAGAAAACAACAAGGTTGTTGATCCTGTAGACGAGGGAAAATACGATCACATTCTCGAAACCTTTGCAGAGAAGATTGTGAAAGAAAGGAGTGTCCCAGGATTACTTATGGCTACTTCTAATGGAGGTTTCCTCCACGCCGATGCCTCAACTCCTACGCCACAAAATCTTCTTCCTCCGTGGCTTTCTAATTCAACTGCTCCTTCAACTATCAGATCATCATCTCCATCTGTGACTTTAAGTCTCTCCCCCTCAACAGTGCCACCTACACCAACGCCTGGCATTCCGTGGCTACAGACAGATAGAGGACCGGATAATGCGTCTCTCATCTTGAGCAGTTTTCCACATCACGGTGTTGCTCCTCCTTGTGGAGAAAATCCATTTATTACTGAACTTGCAGAATGCTGTAAGGATTTAGACGAAGGGCATCGTACTTGGACTGCACATAAGAAGGAAGCAACTTGGAGGTTAAGGAGGGTTGAGTTACAACTAGAATCCGAGAAAGCAAGCAAAGTTAGGGAGAAGATGGAAGAAATTGAAGCGAAAATGAAAGCTCTGAGGGAAGAACAGAAAGCAACACTAGACAGAATTGAAGCAGAATACAAGGACCAACTAGCAGGCTTGAGGAGGGATGCAGAAGCAAAAGAGCAGAAATTGGCAGAGCAATGGACATCCAAACACATGCGCCTCGCTAAGTTTCTTGAGCAGATGGGATGCCAATCTAGACTTGCTGAACCTAATGGCGGCCGCTAAAGCAAAGCTGCAAGCTAAGCCAAGAATTCTTTTATGTTTCCTTGTTCCCTAAGACGTTTCTTTCTAATGTCCACGACTTTTCTTACTGTAAACTTTTTGTTTGGTCACCTGCTATTTGGTTCTCTATGTTTTCCTTTATGCATGATATGATAATTCTATAGTAGGCTGCAACTTGTATTTTTGGTATCTGCAAAGGATTTGTTGCAACTTTGCGACAACATAATGTGCTTGTATCTTTTCAGTAGTAACATCTATTAATATTGCTTGCTCAATTTCTTGTGCTAGTATAATTTGAATGGCATTGCTTTGGATTGCCTGAGCGATTAGGAAGTACGACTCAATAGAAATTGATCAATCCTTTTTTTTGTCGTTAAGGTGGAGAACTGAACTGAGTTCTGACGTATGTTAGATTCCTCTGGTTCTTCATTGATTTTCATCAGAAAGTGAGGTCCTCTAACAAAATGTTGTGTTTGTGTTAAATTGCATGAATATAGTATTTGATGAGTATTCTAATTTAGGTTTTAATCATCATAAATGCATGAATATCCTTGAAAAAGACATTAGAAGCTAGGCTTGTTCTTGTTAATAAGTGACTTGAAAATCTTATTAGATATCATAAGTTGTAAAAAGAGTTTAAAGATCATAGAAAAAGGAAATGATGGTATTATTTGCATGACAAAGATGTGAGAAAGTGTTTATGTATAAACTCTTAAAAACTACCATCAATTATGAAAAAATATGTGTATTAGTAAATTAGTAATGTGTTTTTGATATGGTTTGATATTTTTCTTGTTCTAAACATTGGAAATCTTATCAAATACTATAAAATTTCTTTAAAAAATTAAATTAAAAGCTCAAAATAGTCTTTTATTTTTGGGTTAAGATTCAAAGTCATCTTTATTTTTTACGTGTAGTATTACTAGTCGTCCATGTTTGGAATATTAATGTACTTTTCGTTTTTTCCCAATCATTCGTCTATTTTTAAGGTTAATTTTGTCCATAATTTAGTGAGTGAAATATTCGGTCGTCTTAATTTATGTTTAGTAGAAATAATAATTATATGAGAGAGAAGGTAAATAAATTTTTTACATGTAGACAACTAATGTTACAAGATTTTTTTTTTATATACTACTGCACATTAAAATCTGACGTGATGAACCTCTCAATCTCAATTTTTTTTTAGAAAGGACAAAAGTTAGAAGGTGGGCGAAAACTGTACCAATATTACAAACATGAAGTACTCTTATTATTTTGTTTTATATAAAAGAACAAGGATATCGTTGATTCTAACTCGGAGATAAAAGACTATTTTAAGTTTTTACTTAAATACAAAAATATTTTCTATTTTGGATGAGATAATTTATACTCTTTCGCACAAAAATACTTGTCTCAATTTTTTTTTTAGAAAGGACAAAAGTTAGAAGGTGGGCGAAAACTGTACCAATATTACAAACATGAAGTACTCTTATTATTTTGTTTTATATAAAAGAACAAGGATATCGTTGATTCTAACTCAGAGATAAAAGACTATTTTAAGTTTTTACTTAAATACAAAAATATTTTCTATTTTGGATGAGATAATTTATACTCTTTCGCACAAAAATACTTGTCTCAATTTTTTTTTGAGAGATGAACAAAATGAATTTTGATCTATATTTTGAGACTTTTTAATTATATTGATATGCTAAAGATTGCAACTAATATAACTTTCTATATATATTTAAAAATATCTTTTAAATATCAAATTAATTTAATTTTAAAAATTAATCAAATTGACTATCGAGAAGAAAAAACATAAGAACTATTTTAGATCGAAAGTAGTATAGAATTAGGTACATCCCTAAGGAGTCGTTTGGTAGCTAGATAAGAAACAAATTATTTATGTATTAATTTTCGAATAACTTATACAACGTTTGGTTGATAAATATGAACTAAGAGCCTGTTTGGATGGGCTTTTAAGCTGGTCAAACTGGCTTAAAAGCCAGTTTTTGACTTATTAAAGTGTTTGGCAATTATCAAAGTTGTAACGACTCGGAAAATGATAGAGTGAAACTAGAGCCTCACATGTGAGTTTGGAGTCGAGAACTTAATGAAATGATTATATTTGAATTTGACCCAAAAGTTCTTAAAAATGTGCTTCGGAAGTTACCGAAAACTTGTTTAGCTGTACATAAAAAGATCCGTTTCATTTTTCGAAAATCCGACTTCATATTCTTGTTTAGGGGGTCAAATTGAGTGGGAAATGGGTCTAACCCAAATTTTAGAGCAACCGTATCAAAATCCGAAATTTCCAAGTGAAGCCTTTTTCGAGGGTCTACTTTGGAGGGTCATATCTCCTAGCACACAAATTATTTGGGTG
>NW_006238947.1:627326-628679 GCF_000226075.1 Solanum tuberosum
ATTCTTATTATTATTATTCTTATTTTTATTATTCTTGTTATTATTATTGTTATTGTTATTATTGTTATTATTGTTTTTATTATTATTTATTATTATTATTATTATTATTCCTCTTATAAATAATTTGTGATGGTAAAGAAATATGTGAATGATAGGAAGATATTATTACTTATGGATGAAAAATATAAATTTATTTTTAAGTATAAAAACCTTAAATTAATCAACTTTTATCATGTTAACAACTTAAAGGGTATTTCAGACATTTTGATTAAAAAAAGTGTTTACCAGCACTTATTTGCCAAACACATCAACAACTTTTTTTTCAACTGTAGTATTTTTATCCAAACACATAACTACTTATTTTTAAAATAAGTTCCAGCACTTAAAAAGTTACTTTTTTTAAGTCAATCCAAACAGGCCCTAAGTTATTCATGTATAAAATTAATACGACATTTGATTGATAATTTAAAAATCAACATAACTAATACATATATAAATTAAAAACGGTATGTATTATTTTATACAGGAAATGAAAACAAATTATTCATGTATTAGTTTTCGAATAACTTATACAACATTTGATAGATAAATAAATTACGTTATTCAGGTATAAAATTAATACAACATTTGATTTGATTGATAATTAAAAACTAACGTAACTAATACATATATAACTAAAACATACGTAAATTTTTCTATAAGAGGAGATAGGAATATTATCTATGATTTATGAATGTATTGGAATTTCTAAAATCCATCACATAATTTCAATGGTACGAAACTACAAAATGTTAAAAAGCTGAAACACCAATTCAAGGATCGTATGCCCCTAGAAATCAGTTAGGGTTTCAGATTTTCGTATAATTTTGAAGGTTTGATTGTGTAAGACTGACAGTACCGTTCAGCCCTGGGGAACAATAATTGTGAATATTGGGGATTGTAATTGCGCCGATTGGATTCGGTTCATTTTCCTAATGGAGGTTGATTCTTCGCCGGCGCCGGAGACGATGATGGCAACTCCGCAGGAATTTATTCTTCAGGTACTCCGGTTTACTTGAATTTTGCTTGGAACTAATTTTATGTATTTTTGAACTCCCCTATTATGTGAGAATCACAAGTATTGAGGTTCTTAATATTAAGATAATCACAATGCTTTGAGATTTTGAAGAATAGAAGAATTGAGTGGAGTGGAGTGGATAAGGATTCATACATTTTGTTGAAACTATATAGTTTTGGATTCAGGTGTAGTTGAGTTGAGTTTTATATTATTCATCACTGAACTGGAGAAATGACGTTGGAAGGTTTTTATATATATATATATATATATATATTTTTTTTTTTTTTTTTTTTTTA
>NW_006238947.1:628811-693566 GCF_000226075.1 Solanum tuberosum
CGGTGATGTCTGAGCTAGTTTGCGTGTACCTCGACTAATTTAGATAGCATTTATATATTTTTTTATTTTTTTTGATATCGGTGATGTCTGAGCTAGTTTGCGTGTACCTCAACTAATTCAGGTAGTAGGTAAATCACCTAGTGTTTTGTCTTTGTTGGGATTGAATATGAGACCTCAAACCTTAGGGTGTTCAACCCACTTCATTGACCACTAGGCAACACTCTTGGGTGCTAGGTTGATTTATTTTAGATGGATTTTTAGGAGAAGCGTGGTAAAAATAGAAGAAAGTTATCAATGAATGAGAGTTAAATGGGTGAAATTATCTCACATTGTATTTGCTTCTATATGTTACATTGTGTCTGTACCATGCTTAGTTTTCTAACTGTAATGGTGGCAATTTTAAAACAAATTTGTTTGACCCGCCCAATCCCTGTGATCAAGCCGTATTCGACCATCACGTTGAAAATATGGGTAAATCCATTTTCAACCCGTAGTGAAATGGGTTAGGAAGACATGAACTATCAGAATTTTGCTTTGAGTTGTTGGGATAAGCATCTCCAATAGTGAAGGTTTTCAAGTTTTGCGGTTTTGCTAGGGTTTGATTTGTGAGGAGACTTCAAGTGCAGCATTGGGTGGGACAGTTTCTGAATTGCTCATGCCTCATTGCCTTAATTTTTCTTTAATTCATAATTTTTCTTTTTAGATACCTCGAGATATATTTTGATATTTAACCTTTTTCATTTTTTTCTTTTAGTTTCTCAATTACTTTATTCTAATCTTTGGCAAAACTAGTTTATCTTTTAGAAAAATAGTGACAACAAATTATACACAAACAACAAAGTAATATATATATGTATATGTGTGTTTAACTTGAGCACTAAAATAACCTTCATAGAAAGTAAGATAAATAAGACGTATTGTTGATTTTTTTTTTATGACAAGGGAAACCCGCAGCCGCTACCCTTTGGGTGCGCACAGGGTGAAACTCCCGCTCCTATGCAATAGCTCGCAAATCACATAGGAGAGGTAACCCGCACTAGGCAAGCCCGGTGCGACAAGCTCGACCCAGAAGGCAAACCCCTTGCTTTCGCTGGCAAGGGGTTTCGAACTTGAGACCTCCAACATGGAAGTCCCAAGCCCAAACCACTGGAGTGAAATAGTTAAGAACAAGACTCACATAGTCATTTTAAAAAAAAAATAGGACACAAGCAATATTATACTAGTTGATTGTCTAAAAGAAAAATTGAACAAAGCCCCGACAAATTGTACATTAACTATAGCACTAAAATAACCTTCATAGAAAGAAAGATAAAATAAGAAGTACTGTAGACATTTTGAAACAAATAAATAATTATCTTCATAGAAAGCAAGATAAAATAAGTACGGTTGATATGTTGAAACAAACAAATAGAAACTGGACGAAGAAGTAATAAAGATAAATCAAAATAACTACTAATTTGTGAAATGATCAAAGAAATCAAATGAAGTGAAACATTAAAGCATGAGACTCACATTGTCATTCCATTAAATAGGAGACAAGCAATTTTTTTTTTGATAAAGGTAAAGTTGTATTCTTCAGTGTTAAGGTATGCTGGCTAGTGGCTACCTCCAAAAAGTTACAAGCTATATCCATAATTACATTGATCCTAGGAAATCTACCAATTGTTCTACTTCTTCTATACCATCTTCTTTACACCAAAAATACAACATGTTAATGCAATTTTCTTTAACTTTCTGTTTAGTGTTAGTAATTTTGTCATGAGACTTGAGGTATCTCTCTCCAAATAGCCCACCAGACACAAGTAGGTACTAAGACCACCATCTTTTTTGGGTCTTGCTCCCCCCGTTCTCATCCAACAGCTCAAAATATCAGCAGTATGTTCTGGCATCACCTAGGGATCTTGAGCAATGCTGAGAACCATGTGCCACACCTGAAAAGTAATCTTACAGTGTAGGATAAGCGGCGGTTAGTTTCCTCCTTCTCATGACAAAAAAACATTTGGAGACAATATGGAAACCTCTTTTCTTGTGTTTTTCCTGAGTGAGACACACCCTTCGAGAGAACATGCCATTAGGGTCGTGTTTCCATCTTATACCATCTGTTTTTATAGTAAGGCCTGTGAATTCACCCAATCTGAGTAGTAGTTCAACAATTCTATCCACTTCCCAATCATTTGGATTTCTCTTGAAGGTGAGATTCCGTCTCTAAGGGGACCAAATCTCAACAATTTTAGTATAAGGTGTGGTACAAAATGTAAAAGATCTGGGAAGACCGACTTTAGACACTCTTGTCCAATCCACTTGTCCTTTCAAAAAAATATTTTGTTACCCTCTCCCACTTTGAACACCAAATTCTCCTTCAAACTAGACCATAGATTTCTGATTTATCTCCATATTGATACCCCATACATGCTATCTACTGCATTAGACATACATTCCTCGTTCTGCCCATACTTTTGGAGAATTAATCTTCTCCATAATGCCCGATATTCAACCACTAATCTCCAAAGCCATTTAGAAAGTAGACTTTTGTTCTGGACCCTCAAAATTTTTATACCAAGACCTCTTGTCTTCTTGCTTAGTAAGGCTTATGCCATTTAGCTAAGTGTATTCATTTTCCTTCTATATTCCCCAACCATAGAAAATCACGTCTCAATTTATCTAACCTCTCTTCTACCTTTGCTGGTAAAGGGAAAAGTGACATAACATATGTAGGCAACGCATCCAGAACAAAATTGATCAAAGTAACTCTTCCTCATAGGAGACAAACAATATTGTACCAAATGGATTACCTTAAAGAAAATTAGAACAAAGCCCCCATGAATTCACTTGAGCCATTTAATATTAATCCATTTCACGTGGGTCTAATATATTTGCTGGAAAAAAACTTGCTGAAAGAAATAGAACAAAACATGTCTAGTCTTTTATTTTGTCAATTCGTTTTTGATGTTGTCATTTTCTTGGAAGAGGCCATTATCTTTCGTTTTTAATGTTGTCATTTTTCTTGGAACAAGCCATAATCATTAGTGGTGAAAATTCCTAAATCAACTTATTTTTCTAGAACACCTATATATTATGGGTTAATCCATTTTCAACCCCCTTAACTATCCAACCCGTTTTTTTACCCACATGAAATGCGAGTGGGTTGGATTTGATCCACTTTTGTTCCATTGGTTTTCAACCCGCCCAAATCAGTGTTGTCAAATGTGCGCTTAAGCCCTGAAGCGAGGCTGAAAATGTGTTGTTGTCATCAAGGTTTTAAGGCATACCGCATACCTTTCCTTGCCAATGAGCCTCTTTTGAAGAGGCAACACTAAGCAATTGAAATTTCACTTTTTCGTTTTTTTCCAATGTCTTTGTTCATATATTTGTCATTCATGTTTAAAAATATTAATGTTGGATTAAACATATATATTTGTATTGTTTCTCCCGCTGGGCATTTTTTCATTAATGCCCACACTTTATTTGCATTTTGCGAGTAAAGCCCCGACGAACCTTATTTTGCGCTTTTTGCTTTTGATTACACTGACCCAAATTTGACATAAGCTGCCCATTTGTCATCACTAGTTCCGTAAGACAAGAAAGGACCTTCCAGTTGCATGAGTGCTTCACAAATGTCCTTGTTGCTTAAGTCAGGAGATATATTTCTATAGACCCAAGATAAAGTTTGACACAATTGTTAGGAACTGGAGTCTCACGAGAGATCTAGTCTCACTACTAGGTAGTTTAATGGAAGTTAAGTGAACTGATGATTGATATGGGATGAGAAAGTAATCATCACTCTCTTATCAATAAGTAGTGGAACTTATACAACTGAAACTGAGTTACAATTGATCCTATATTGTTGGGTCATGAAAGTCATGTGATCTCTAAATTCAGGATTTTTGAATTATGGAAAGTGTTATGAGCTAAAAAAAAAGGGGAGCCTTGGCGTAACTTGTAATGTTTCCATGTAACCTGAAGGTCACGGGGTTGATCTTGAGTTGTGGAAACAATCTCTTGCAAAAATGTAAGGTAAGCCTACGCACAATAGATCCTTGTGGTTTGACCCTTCCCCGAACTTCGCGCATAGTGGGAGCTCGTGCTTGTATCATCTATACCATAAATTCTGAAATTAAATGGGTAAAGCTTCACCGGAATGGGTTTTATGCAGTGCTAATTTAAACTAATTGGGCTCCAATGTGGGTACTCGATACCTGGGAAACCAAAAAAAAAATTAATTGGTGAAGGCATAGGATTATGGTGCGCATGATTTTAGAGCTTGTGTACTAGTACTACTACTAATCAACTCTAGTTTTTCTTAAAGTGTACTATTTTTGGGATAAACTTTAATCCATATTGGATTTCTTCAAGGAAACTCAATCAGTCAATCTAGGTTAAAAGACGACCGATTTACTCTATATTATAAATACCCGATCAGATCTGTCAATTTGTGAAAGTTGAATAAATAATATTCTTAGAAGAAGTTTGGAATAAACAGAATTTAGAACCCAAGGGTGTGGCCAGTGGTCAATGAAGTGGGCTGAGAACCCTCTCAGGTTCAAGTTCAAATCTCAGTAGAGCCAAAAACACTAGATGGTTTCTTCTCATTTGTCCTTGCCATGGTGGACAGGGTTAGATGGTACCTATTGTTGGTGGGTATCCCGTGGAATTAGTCAAAGGTCTCTTCAAGCTGGCCCAGACACCATGACTGTCAAAAAAATAAACTTCAGGCATATGAGGATATGCTTTGGTGGAAAGGCAACAATAGAGGAGAGTTCAAAGTGCATTCAGCTTACAGGTTGATGGATCAATCAAGCCAGCAGAGTCCCATTTGGCCTTGGAAACAAATATGGAAGTGTAGAATCCCACACAAAGTATCATGCTTTATTTGGCTGCTAGCTAAGGAAGCTGCCCTGACTCAGGACAATGTAATGAAAAGGGGGATAACCTTATGCTCTAGGTGTTTCCTATGTGGGGAAACCTAAGAAACTGTAAACCATCTATTTCTAGTATTTTCTACACTGCAAATACACTCATCAGCTTTGGAGGATTTTCTTGAGCCTTAAAGGCATACCCTGGACTATGCCTAGGAGAGTTACTGAGGCCTTGTATAGCTGGGAGGAGGCAAGTGCCCTTGCAAAATGACAGAACTAGAAGGAGAATTATCCCTGCTTCAATATGGTGGGCAATCTGGAAAGAAAGGAATTCTAGATGTTTTGAAGGCATAGAAAATAGTGTGCAGGATGTTAAACTAAACTGCATTTGTTGTTATGTTTTTGGTGTAATCAATTATACTCAAAAGACACTGCCTCTATAGTTGATGTTTTAGACTCGGAATAGAAATAGAGTAGGAGTGTATGGAGTGCATTTGTATATAAGGTTTGAGTACAACCCATGTACTTTTGTGATATAATACAATGTTACCATTTTCAAAAAAATATATAAAAAAAGATAAGGAATCAATTGGCCGACAATTGTGTCTTTAACTATAGGGAATAAAATGAACAATCAGTGTGGTGATTTCTGATAGCTCTGCCATTTCTAGATCATCTTTATAGCCTTTTAAAGGTGGATGAATAGTCAGTATGCCAAACAAAGTTTGAGAAACTTTTTACTCCTTACTCTCTATGTGTGTTTTTTTTGCGTAGACATTGGCACAACTATACACACGCATATTCAAAACACACACACACACACACACACACATCTTTACCCTGGCTATTATTTGGTTCAAGATGAGGGACCTGAAAATGCATTTTGATCTTCTACTGTCAGAGGCTTGAGAATCTTGGAGTTCCTGCAGAAAATTTAGAGCACCGACAGCCTGGTTTAATTGTTTATGTGAAGAATAACAAGTCTCAAATTGAAGAGCTTGTCTCTGCTCTTTTGCCTACTAATGAAGAGGCAATGAACAGTATTATAGATATGCAGACGGATTCTCCAAAATCAACAGGCAGCTCAGCCATTAAAGATTTATTTCACGAAAGTATGACGTGGTTACAATGGTTGATGTTTGAAGGGGAACCAAGAAGAGCACTAAATCACCTAGCTAACATTGGCCAGCGTGGTGTTTGTGGGGCTATTTGGGGGAACAATGATATAGCATACCGTTGCCGTACATGTGAGCATGATCCAACATGTGCAATATGTGTTCCATGTTTCCAGAATGGAAACCACAAGGACCATGATTACTCAGTCATGTATACAGGCGGTGGCTGCTGTGATTGTGGAGATGTAACTGCATGGAAACGTGAGGGATTTTGTTCCAAGCATAAAGGCGCGGAGCAGATACAACCTCTTCCGGAAGAGTGTGCTAATTCTTTAGGCCCTGTTCTTGATTCCTTGCTGTCTTGTTGGAGAAAAGGGCTCCTATTTGCGGAAAGCATCTCGGAGCAAAGTCCAAGACTAAATAGTCAGGCAACTGAGTATAAAGGTATCACAGATGCGTTGACATCAGCAGTGGTAGAGATGCTCTTGGGTTTCTGCAAGGATAGTGAAAGTTTGCTTAGTTTTATCTCTAGGAGGGTATTCTCTTCAGAAGGTTTATTAGATGTTCTGGTGAGGGCAGAGAGGTTCTTGATCAGTGGTTATATTGTCAGGAAGCTCCATGAATTGCTCTTGAAAATGTTGGGTGAACCTCAATTCAAATATGAGTTTGCCAAAGTATTTCTGAGCTATTACTCCACTGTTGTGAATGACGCAGTCAAGGAAATTAATGATACAGTCTTCCGAAAATATCCACTTCTCTCAACTTTTTCTGTGCAGATATTTACGGTGCCTACTTTGACCCCACGTCTTGTGAAGGAAATGAATCTTTTAGCCATGCTGCTGGACTGTTTAGGGGACATATTTATATCTTGTGCAGATGAAAATGGTAGATTGAAGGTATTGCAATGTTAATTTGATTTCAGCCTTGTGTAAGGAGTTTGGATAGTTATACTGTTTTTTTCAAAGTTAGGTTATGACATCAATATATTGGTGATGTTTGAATATTGTAGCTCGTCTCTCAAATCCTCTCGCGTAAAAGATATCTTTAATAGTTTGGTTGTAGACTTGTAGTTATTGGATGGAAATAAATGCATAATACCTTTTGTAAAATCTAATATGGTAGGTCTATGCACTGACTTTTCATATAGAAAAATGGACAGATTATAAACAATGGAAACGTAAAAGCTTGCATGATGAGTTCATACTTACATAATTTCAATATTTTCTGTAATCCGAATACAATTATACATTTGCATTAAATGGTTCTTCATTTAGATATTGTAGTAGTTCTCACAATAATTGACGGGTGGTAGTTTATTTCTGCGTTATATCCACTTAAGAGGAAAACACTGAACAACATAGGAGTGTGTTAGGAAGTTTTTTTTTTTGATTTCGTTGTTTCCTTGGACTTCTTGAACTAGTTAAGTTCTCAATGTTTGTTAATTAAAAAAAAGGAAGATATCAGCTGCTAGCATTTTCTTTGTTTTCGAGGCCTTATGCCTTTCATGATATATAGCTAATCTGCAACAACTGAACTATCTTGTTTATTTTTCAGCATTGTTTACCAACTAATGTTGTCTTAGCAGTTGACTTAAATAGCAGCATTACCTTGCTTGATAGTCATTTTACTTATTATAGGTCAATAAATGGGGAAATTTGTATGAAACTACTCTTCGTGTGGTTGAAGACATACGATTTGTCATGAGTCATTCTGCTGTACCCAGATATGTGACTCGTGATAGGCGAGATATACTTAGGACGTGGATGAAGCTGTTGACTTTTGTACAAGGAATGAACCCTCAAAAGAGAGAAACTGGCATCCATGTAGAAGATGAGGGTGAAAATATGCATTTGCCTTTTGTTCTGGGTCATACAATTGCAAATATTCATTCTCTATTGCTGGGTGGTGCATTCTCTATTAGTAGCAATGAAGATGCTGATGATGCTTTGTTCAACACGCATATACAAGATTTTGAAGACCAAGATAGTCAAAGACTTGCAAAAGTTGGAAGGCTATCACAGGAAAGTTCTGTTAGTAGCGTGGCTGGAAGGAGTCCACCAGAACATGCATCGAGGACTCCTGAATCAAAATCTGATGGTTCTCTGGTACCGTCATCTGTTCTATGGTTGACATTTGAGTGCCTCAAGGCCATTGAGAATTGGTTGGGAGTGGATAACACATCAGGACCTCTCCTTCACATCTTATCTCCGAAAACAATCACCAGTTCTGGAAATAATTTCTTTGCATTGAAAAGAACACTTTCGAAGTTTAGCAGGGGCAAGCAAATCATTAGATCTCATAGTCCTTCAGATGGCATTGGACTCCCAAGTTCAACTGAAGGTTGCAATAAGCGATATTCTTATTCGTCACCGACTGGTGGTGTTGCCTTAAATTCTGGACAGGATTTGGCCCAGGAAACTGCAAGCTTTGGTGGTAGTGATAACAATATGCTACAAATAGATTATGCCCTAGAGTTGGAAGCTCTTCGGGTGCTGAGTTTGTCTGATTGGCCTGATATAACATATAAAGTCAGTTTGCAGGATACATCAGTTCATATTCCACTTCATCGATTACTTTCAATGGTTTTACAGAGGGCACTCAGACAATGTTATGGTGAAACTGCCCTACGGGGTAGTTGTTCCAATTCGTCATCTGCTGTCGATCATGACTTTTTTGGCCATATATTGGGAGGCTGCCACCCACTTGGCTTTTCTGCCTTCATTATGGAACATGCTCTCCGAATTAAGGTGTTCTGTGCGCAGGTGCATGCTGGAATGTGGCGTAGGAATGTTGATGCTGCCATATTATCCTGTGAGTGGTATCGCTCTGTTCGTTGGTATGTAGGCAATACCTTATTTGGGCCTTGGGATTTGAACTTCCTTTATGTGCTAATTTACTTGAGATTTTGTGTACATAGATTACTCATGTTGCTTTAAGTCTTTCTTCTTTTGTACTCTTTGTGCAGGTCTGAGCAAGGTCTAGAGCTTGATCTATTTCTGCTCCAGTGTTGTGCTGCACTAGGCCCTGCTGATCAATATGTTACTAGGATTTTAGAACGCTTTGAGCTCTCAGATTACCTATCCTTGAATCTCGAACGCTCTAATGAGTGTGTAACTCATCCCTTATCTGTCTTCAATGAGTTTCATTAACCATTTACTTGTTTGCTCCTTACCTAGTTAAGCATAAACTATTTTTTTCTCTCTTATTTGATGGTATAATACTACAGGATTCCCAGAGTACATAAATTTGATTTGCCACATTGCTAATGTCATAAAGGGTGACATCTTGTGATGTTTACCTAACTAAGCAAAACCAATATTAGTTCTATGTTGTTAGTTTGTTACCTATAGATTTGTGTGTTTATATATTTATGTTATTTTATCAGTATTGCTAGATGTATATATTTGCGTTCAACATGGACTAAATCATTATTATTGTAGGATTGATCTAGAAACAGATCCATATTGATCAGAAGACGTGATTGATTGTTGATGGCGTGATATATTGATTGATGATTTCTGAGTTATATTTTTCCATCTTCCAAATATATTCCTCACATGACTCTTTTAAATTCATTAGTTACATGTGTGGCTGAGTCACATTTAGCTTTTCAAAACATCTGTTGATGCACTTTTTTTTGTGTGTTTATTAGTATGCATTATTAACTTAGCTCTGTAATGGATGCTTGAGAACTCTAGCAAAAGCTTTTCCAAAATTTGAGTGGAAAGTGTCTAATAGGAACACTTTTATCATGTGTTCAGGTGCCGAATTAGAGCATTTAGTTTGAGTGTCTTTAATGAAATACATTGGCAAATTTAAGGGGATGTCGATGTATTCCGCCATTAGAATAACATCAAGAGTGGGTGCAGGTAGCCCTCACACAGGATGTAATTAGATTAGGTTACTTAAGATGATCATATTTTACATAAATACTTGTATGCACCAATCTTCAGCACACAATATGATGAGTGAAGATAACAAAAAGATAATTATGCTAACCTTCCATAGAAGAAAGTAGTTCAATTTCTCGGATCATATTACTTACTAAGAACATGATATAATCGGAATAATTGACATACTGGCAATACAAGCTAGTTGTTGATTAAGGTTAGTTGTTATTGTTGCATTTGCATTAGATTTGTATTGTAATGAAATGGTTATATCCCTGTAGGTTTTATGTGTGCTTTGAAGAATATCTAGTTATAGGAAACTCCTAATTTACCTTAAAAGATAAATTGATTTGTATTGTAGTGAAATGGTAATGAATAGAGCGGAAGTGGGGATACAGATGATCCATTTAGTTGACCCAAACTAATCGAAAGTGGGGCTTAGTTGGTTGCATAATACTTTGGTTGTTAGATTTTGTAGTTTCACTAGAACTAAGATGTTAATGTGTGTGTTCTTTCATATTGGTGTTATATGCAACAATTCTAGATGTTTGACACTAGAGAACAGAAAAAGAAGATTAGACAGTGGCTAGGTGTATAAACTTATGTCTGATGCTTATGCTATGTCGTCATCCTTTGGTATACATTTAAGTAGATATACCTTAATTTTTATCGCAAGCCATGATTTTGGTCATTCTTTCAGAGATAGAGATATAAGATCCTTTAGTGCAATTTGGTGGATCACTACCAAGTTAGAAGTAACTTGCTAAAAAAGAATGAGTTTATTTTGAGTTGTCTGAGATTATTTCGTGACCTTGTACATTTTTTGATGCTCGAGTTAGATGGACAGAAGATGTTGTATATTGTAATTTCTTATTTTTCTTCAACCTGCCTCTCTACATCCACGAGGTAGTGGTAAGGTCTGCATACACCCTAATATAATTGTAAGGAGAGTTAGTATATTAAATATAATTATATAGGGTTCTGGGCAGGGGTTTAAGTACCTTTTCGATGCTTGTAAAGTTTCCAACTTAGCACCTTTTTCTGGGGTGGCTAAGTTTTTATTGAATAGAACTGTTACTTGTCTCAAAAGAAAAGGTCTGCGTACACCCTACCCTGACCCCACTTACTGGGATTTCACTGGGTATGTTGTTGTTGTTGTAATTTTCTTCAACCTTCTTGTTTATAATTTGGCATGTTGCTGCAAATCTCCAAGTTCTGTTTCTCGAGTATTTAACTGCATTTTTGGATTCTTCTATTTTAACACATTACCTAGGTATGAGCCGACTATAGTTCAGGAGATGCTTACACTGATCATACAAATAGTGAAGGAACGGCGGTTTTCTGGGTTATCCCCCAGTGAGTGTTTGGAAAGGGAATTGGTATATAAACTGTCAACTGGTGATGCCACTCGTAGCCAGTTGGTGAAGTCTCTGTCCCGTGACTTGTCCAAGATTGATAGACTTCAGGAAGTTCTAGATAGGGTAGCAGTGTATTCCAATCCCTCTGGCATCAATCAGGTTTGTTTGTGACACTTCGGTCATTCCTTAACCTTCGTACATTGTCATGTGAAGTCCATCTGATCAGTTTTAGTCCTATGATCCTAATGTCCCATCTATCCCAGGGTATGTATAAACTGCGGACACCCTATTGGAAGGAGCTAGATTTATATCATCCTCGTTGGAACTCAAAGGAGTTGCAAGTTGCTGAAGAGAGATATATGCAGTTCTGTAATGTATCGGCATTGACCAGTCAGCTTCCAAAATGGACGAAGATTTATCCACCTCTTGGTGGAATAGCTAAAATAGCTACTTGCAAGACAGTACTCCAAATTGTTCGTGCTATTGTATTTTATGCTGTTTTCTCTGATAAATCAAATGCTTCACGTGCTCCAGATGGTGTATTGTTAACAGCATTGCATTTGTTATCTCTTGCATTAGATATTTGTTATATGCATAGAGGATCTGGTGACCATAGTTGCTTTGGGGACGATGACATTCCCATTGTAGCACTAGCTAATGAGGAATTGTCATTGAGTAAATATGGTGATCAGAGCTTGTTGTCTCTTCTGGTTTTGTTGATGAGGAAATATAGGAAAGAAAACGACTTTGTGGAAGCTGGAATTTTCAACCTCTCCTTTATGATTGGAAGTCTTCTGAAAAAATTTGCTGAACTTCAATCTGGATGCAAGATGAAACTGCAAGACCTTGCACCTGAGGTGGTCAATCAACTGTCGCAATCCGTTTCGACTGGTGATACTAAAAACTTGGAATCAGTTTCAGACAGTGATAAGCGCAAGGCTAAAGCTCGAGAGAGGCAAGCTGCTATAATGGTATAGTTTTAAAGAGAATATTAAGGATATCTTGTTAAATATATTGCTAAACATAAAATGTGTTTATTACTCTCTAGGCATTAACTTCAAATTGTTGCTTTTGTGTTGTGGTTCCTCTATGACCGAGTGTAAGCTACCTGTTCTAGAAGTTGAAAAATCCTTATCTAGCATGTGTGTTTTACATGTTCTAGGAAAGCATGTGAAAACGGAACATGCAAGTGAAATACTAACTGCGCAAGGAAGGGATTCCTCAAACTCAGAAGTAGAATCCTTAAAGATCAGATACCCAGGGTGTATAGGGTTAAAATGGGATTCAGAAAAAGCTGTCATATGAAATATTGAAACATGCAAGCGAAATATAAGCACTGAAAATGGAAGCAAAATCCTTGTACATCAGATGACCCTTGTGTATAGGGTCCTAAGAGACAAAAAAGTTGGGAAACTTGCGCTTTGGGAGGTTAATTCAGAGCAGGATATGATAGGATGGAAGACTAGATGCTCAATTAAAGTTCAACCATAGTTGGATGCAGATGTGCTTTAGCCTCTATAGTCAAAATTAGAGATTTTACAGAAATTCCATTCTAGCAATATTTATGGTATCATGTAAAACAGCACATAATTCATCTTACAACGTGCTTTTGTTTCCTGTACTTGGATCAAGTGCTGTTCATGTTTCCATTGTGCTATGTTGCCATAATTTACAGTTCAGATAGTTTTTTGGCTATTGTAAATTGAACTCATTGTAGAACCAGACTAACCCTATTCCTTCTATTCTCGGTTGATCAAGTTTGACTCGGTCACTTTCATATATATTCCATGTCTACATCGCAGGAGAAGATGAGGGCACAACAATCCAAGTTTTTAAAGAGCATTGATTTCTCTGCAGAAGCTGCTCCGGATGATTCTAAACTTGGTAAAGAAAGAAGTGATTCAGATGTTAGACGTAATTATGAAGAGGCTACTCAAGTCATTTGCTCTCTTTGCCATGATCCAAATTCTATAAGTCCTCTATCATACCTGATTCTTCTTGAGGTATGTGCTTTGTTTTTATGTCTCTTCATTGTGTTTGGATATCTATGCTGATTTATCTAAGTGATTGTGCTTGGTGAATCTATTATAGTCAATTTTTTACTTATTTTATCGTGGTTCTTGAAATAAGAAATCCAGGCTTTTAACTTTCACCAATAGAGGGCCTCCTTCATGGAAAAGAACTCAAAATTCTGGGAAAGAACCAGAATCTTCTGCTCAAAGAATGACAAATGTCTCATCTCGAAGGAGCATTTTATCAAGCAGTCAAGAAGTGATTTCATCTCCTTGGTTGACACAATTGATTCAAAATGCAATAAATGAATTTTCTCTGGAAGGGCAACCTAAGGATGTAGGAGCCTTTTTTGAATATATTAGGGCAAGATTCCCAGCATTGAAGATTCAATTGCCTTGCACATCCAGCAATGTCAATGAAGAGACAGATTTTTCTCTAGAGATGCTAGAAGAGCAAATATACTTGTTGATTCGGGAAAGAATGGATGTCAATTCGTGGCACTGGGATCTCTCAAGAAATGGTAAGAAAATTTCTGCAGGGGGAGGTGGTGGGAATGTTGAGTCACTTTTGCTTGGGAAGTACATTTCTTCTCTTGCAGGAGAAAATCTCGATAGTCCTGCATCTGAAAGTGCACACAAGACGCAATTAGAGTCAAGAATGCCGCTTACAGCGTATGAAGGATTTGGTCCCTCAGATTGTGACAGAATTTATCTTTCATCGTGTGGACACGCTGTGCATCAGGGATGTCTTGACCGTTATTTATCATCTCTAAAGGAAAGGCAAGTCCTTTTATCCTTTCCTGTTTACCTCTTTCTTTGAGGCTATTGTTTAATTGTTTGGTAAATTCAACTTGAATTATTTTTAATCTTTTGTTCTCCATATCTTCTTTTCTTGGCCTAATGATGGATGTATTGCGTCTTGTGAGTTTTTGTTCTCTTCTTTCTAGGATTTGCTTTTCTTTTCCTGACCTTATCTTGAATTTGCTTAATCCAGTATAGTGGTGACAAATGGGCAGGTTGGGTCAAATTTGGGCGGGTTGAAAATGGGTCAACATAAAATGGGTAATAATTCAACCCGCCCATATTTGATATGGGTAAAAATGGATTGGGTAACAAATGGATTGGGTAAACTAGTAGTTTACCCATATTTACCCATATTTTCATGAGTAAATAATACTCTACTTAAGAATTCAGTATGGAGAAAATATTTTAGTCCCTTTTTAGATGAAAAATGTTGAAAATGCTTCATTTAGTTTTATTGTATAATAAAAGTAAAAAAAAATACCTAACTTTTCAATATAAAATAAATTATGTAATAACAAGGGGAAAATATTTTTAATTTTAAAGTAAATGAATAGTTGCATTTTAGGACTAAAACATGCTTAATGCACTTTAAGGCTTAAGTAATGTCAATACTAATACATGATTTGCTTATTTTACACTATTATTTATTATCCAATATAAAATTAAACAAATAAAAATATATAATTATAATTAACAAAAGAAATGTACATTTAAAAAATATATTTTTGGAGGGCCAAAGACTTCCACCTTTTCAATTATAGAGAAAAATAATTAGTTCTATAGAAGAACATAAAAAGGAAGAGAAGTTACAATTTTTTTTTAGTGATATCATGAATTTTGAGTGAATAAAAGTTAGAAGCTTAACCCTTTTGTCTAATCCATATTTTATCCATATTTTACCCATAGTTTACCTATATTTTTATGGGTTGAATATGGGTATCAACCCATATTTTACCCATGTAAAAAGTCACTCACCCAACCCATTAAAATATGGGCGGGTTACCAAAATATGGGCTCATTTTGCCGGCACTAATCCAGTATGTCCTCAAGCTTAAATGGTTTGTGCATTAGAGTTAATAAAATACATGTAATATTATGTTCTATAGTTGGCCTGATAGTCCTAGTCACTAAGTTCAAAAGATTAACTGTCTCATCACTCTTGTACAGATATACCAGAAGAATTGTTTTTGAAGGAGGTCATATTGTAGATCCAGATCAGGTACAGAACGTCCTGATTTACCTTTTTCTATGTGATGGAGTGAATTGCTGAACCAGAAGCATTGTTTATGAGGGAGGTCATATTGTAGATCCAGATCATGTACTGGACGTCTTATTGATTTTCTTATTTTCAGGGGGAGTTCCTCTGTCCTGTATGCCGTGGACTTGCCAACTCGGTCCTGCCAACCTTACCTGTAGATTCTGGAAGGTTCACATCCCTTCATTCATCTTCCAGTCCATCAGATGCTGTTGGCCCTTCCTCCTCGTCAAGTGGAGTGGTAGATGCACTTCATTTTCAAAAAGCTTTATTTCTCCTACAAAGTGCTGCTGATGTTTCTGGAAGTAGAGAAATTTTCCAAAGACTTCCACTTCGGCAGTTTGGGCGGATGAGGGTAAACCTTGAATCTTCGTATCGTGTATTGTGTGGAATGTACTTTCCAGACAATGATAAGATTTCAGAATCTGGTAGACTTAGTCATTCTCTGATTCTGTATGACACTCTTAAGTACTCACTTATATCAACTGAAATTGCTACTCGATCTGGAAAGACATCATTAGCTCCAAACTACAGTCTTGGTGCCTTGTACAAAGAACTCCAATCTTCAAATGGTTTTATACTTGCTTTGTTGCTAAGTATTGTACAAAGCACACGAACAAATAACTCACTCACTGTCCTCTTGAGACTGAGAGGCATTCAGCTGTTTGCAGAGTCTATATGTACTGGGACTTCTGCAAATGAAATTTCAGATCCATCTGTTGGAGGTATATTGCTGCTCCATGGATTATCTTCTAAGTTACTTTTACTTTGTAAAAGAGAGAGATGAGATCATGAGAAGATATGCTTTGCAGGTAATATGCAAGACATCTTGGAATGTGCTGAAACAGAAGATCAGTATCCTGATATTCAGTTCTGGAGATGGTCAGCTGATCCAGTTCTTGCACATGATGCTTTTTCTTCGTTAATGTGGATAATATATTGCCTTCCATGTCCAGTGTTGTCATGCGAAGATGCCTTCCTGTCTCTGGTTCATCTTTTCTATGCTGTTACGGTCACTCAGGTTACACAATTTTCCCTTCTGATGATCTTTTTTTGGGTAGAGATTAGATGAGACCTCTTTGCACTTCTTTGTCTCCAAGATAGTTAGCAAAAGATCCTTGTCGTTTCTTTGCAGGCTATAATTACCTATTGCAGAAAGCGTCAATGCAGTTTGCTTGAGTTAGGATGCGATGATTCTTTAGTTACTGACATCTATAAAGTAATTGAAGAACAAGGAGTTGCTCACCAATATTTTGAATCTAATTTTATAGAAACTTCTTATGACATCAAAGATGCAATTCGCAGTCTGACCTTTCCGTACTTAAGAAGATGTGCATTGTTGTGGAAATTGATTAATTCTTCTAGAGTGGTGCCATTTAATGATGGAACCAACATATTAGATGGATCAGCATACTCAACCAATGAACTGATGGAGTGTGGCGAAAACAATGCAGCTGAGCTCATTCAGATTGAAAAGTTGGAGAAGATATTAAAGATTCCATCGCTTGATAATGTTTTAAATGATGTCACAATTCGTTTGGTGGTTCAAAAATGGCTCAATCATTTCTACAAGCACTTTGAAACTCGTGGTCTAAAGGGTGCTCTTTATTCCACTCCTGCAGCCCCTTTTAAACTGATGCTTTTGCCTCATCTTTATCAGGACCTCTTGCAGAGGTTGGTTCTAGATATGGATAGAGAGAGTATTTTACAAGTAGTCTATTGTTGTGTAGACTAAATAAAACTCAAGATATTTTTATGTTACCTTCAGGTATATTAAACAGAATTGCCCAGATTGCGGAGCTGTTCAGAAGGATCCTGCTTTGTGCTTGTTATGTGGTAAATTGTGCTCAGCAAGTTGGAAGACATGCTGCAGGTTCAAAATTCACTCGGGCTGCACCTTCTTTTTACCTTCTTCTGATCTTTAATATTGTGTCTGATGCATTTGATTGAACTCCAGGGAAAGTGGGTGTCAAACTCATGCAATGGCCTGTGGTGCTGTTACTGGGGTGTTCTTGTTGATCAGAGTAAGTGCTGTTGCCTTTTTGCTATACTTATTTCTCTTGGCCTTTTGATTTGAACTATACTGTCTTTCTGGACCCTGGAATGGCTTGATGAAATTTTACTTTTCACTGTAGAAAACCACTGTATTGCTCCAAAGATCTGCTCGTCAGGCACCGTGGCCGTCACCTTATTTGGATGTATTTGGAGAAGAGGTAAATTAGTGGTTGCATTTTGCTATCATAGAAGAGCTTCAGAGAAACTAAGGGTGTTTAGTTGAAAACATGGTTCTCTTTATTTTCATTTTCTGAGAGTTGATGGAAAAAGGGAGATTTTGCTTGTTGCTTGAAATACTAAATAGCATAGCTTGTAGAAGCATTACAAATTAGATATGCAACTAAGCGTCAAGCGGCAGCTTGAAGTCTTTTTCTGTAAGTTTGTTGTTGCTATCTCGAGCCACTGAGCTCAAAATAATCCAAGCACATAATGACATGTACCTTTTCTTTTCCTGCAAAGGTGCCTTACAAGGGCTGCTGTTATGTGATTTAGATGGAAAACTATGAAACAATTAAATGGGCGTTTGGGGGGCTGAAGATAACAGAAAGACAGTTATGTCCTCAAGTATCTTCAATTCAATTACAGATATGTTTTCACGTCAAACACGGGAATTAAATTTTTTGCCCAAGTTGAATGCAAGTTAATATATGTTCACAAATCACAATTTCCCCAGTCATAACTCGTAACAAGTATGGATTTAAACTTCACTTGATATTTCTTCGAATTTTGATGGATCACCATTTTCTTTTCTTTTTTTCCCTCCCTTTTTCCTTTATCTATTTCCTCTCTCCCTGTTTTCAGTCAAATAGTTGTTTCTAGTTATTGTCAAGACTTTGTTTACAAATATATGTGCGTTGTGTGTCTTGAGCTTTGATTTCTGGTAAAATTGTTTTGGTAGGGACATCTGGGCTCTAAACCAGTATGTCCACATATCAACTTGGATCTTACATACTTCCTCTCTTATTGTTGCAGGATATTGACATGCATAGGGGAAAACCATTGTATCTAAATGAGGAACGTTATGCTGCCTTAACTCATATGGTAAGGAAATTAACCTGTTGTGACTAGTTCTGTGTTATCGTGCTAGCTTTAATGTGATCTGAGTTAAATGTATATTGGAGAGAAAAACAAGACAAAACTGAAGGAGAATGCCCATAATATTAGGAGGGGAATTTTTTAGCTATAACTTCAGGTCTACTTATCAGCTTGAGCAATATACAACACAGTTGAAATTTAAATTGATTATTGAAAATGAATTCTTCATAATTCGTAAAAGCAAATACATAATTGATATTAGGAATCATGGAATTCTCTGATAAATGGTATTAGGGGGGAAACTTTTGATGCTCCACAAAATCTGCCCCTTCTAAAATATTTCTATTTATTTCTAAAATAAAATAAAATATATATTTCTATTTATTATTTTTAATTTAATTCTCTTTTGTTGATTTGTTTCCAAGCATTTTTTAGTACAACCTCTTCCCCATTCCTCAAACTGTTTTCCTCTTATTTACTAAGGAATTAAATTTCTATCATTTCCATTGAATGAACATCGAATAACAATTATTATTTTCCAAGGTTGTACTTGCCTGCTGATTTTTTTCTCACTCCAAATTCTAGGTGGCTTCTCATGGGTTAGATCGAAGTTCAAAGGTGCTTCGTCAGACAACTATTGGCGCATTCTTCATGCTTTAGCTTGGCATTTTATGATGGTGTAGGTTTGACGAAAGTTTAATAATAGTCGAATTTTGTTTATCTGTTTCTTCAGTTATTACCTGCGGCATTGTTTTTTTTTTTGAAACTGGCACCTGCGGCATTGTTTTTCATTAATTCTCTTGACAACTGCAGGTATATCTGACTCAAATATGTTAAAGATGATAATAGTTGTGCTGTTACGCCCTAGGATACAGGAAGTCCTCTTTTAATGTGTTCTCGTGATGTTCATGTACATATTATTGAGGTTAGTCTGTAACTATTTCCTCCCTATATTTTCGCTCTGCCTATTCTGCACTATGAATAAAAGCAGTTTCATTTGCTTGTTTCATCAGCGAGTCTCATCAGACAGTATTCTTAATGATTATTCCATCATCAGAATCTCTTAAAATACTGTTTTTCTTAATTATGTCATCATCAGAATCTCTTAACATTCTCTTATGATGGTACTTAAAATGTTTTAAAAATGTGGAAACTATGTTGTTTGGACTCTCCAAAAATGTTGTCGCACCCGTGTCGGACTTCAAAACTGCACTACTTTTGGAGGATCCGACATTCACCCGTTGACATTTTTGAAGAATCTGAGCAATGTAGTTCCTGAAACATGCTACTAGTGCATCACCAAACCACTCTTTTACATTCCTCTGTAGATTCAAGTTAGAAGGTGAATCTAAAATAACCTGAAGGCACACTTATAAATTGTCGAACCTCTTAAGAATGATAAGCTCCAACTGTCACGAAAAATTCAGGCAAAGCCTTAAAATATCAATATAATTTTAGCTATAAGGTGGGTTAGATTACTTGGGTAGGATATACATTTTATTAAACATTTGGGCAAAAATGGCCCGTATACAAGAAGTATACCAAAAACTAGGAAACCTACGAAAAGATAGCAAATAAATATTTGACATCCTTTATTGCTAAAAATGGGATTGCACATGAAATTTTACCTTCTCAAAATAAATAAATAAATAGGATTGCACATGACATTACTGTGTGATGGCATCAGACAGTGCAACATTTTCCAACTCCTATAGGTGTGATGCAGTAACAAAGGCTAATACATCAACACAACCATACTTTCCAATTGTTAGACCAGGTCTGTTTGCAACATTTTAATATGGACAGATGTATTGAAGATGTGTAGGACTTAAGTTTGAGATATTTCACAGTAATATTGATCGATTATGAAAAATTTTGATGGGTGTAATTTCATGCCTTTGGGCTACTAAACTAATTCCTGCTACAGCACAAATTCTGAATTGAAAAATGTTTTTGAGTTGCAACCATATCTGCGAGCTTCTCTGTCGAATTTCCTTACTGTATCACTTCTTATAACGTTGCTTAAAGTTTGTTTAAACCCTCACTATGGTTGCCCAAATTTGCATCATCCTCTCCTATTTGTTTTGATCTTTCTACTTGACTGCAACTTTCAGGTCTAACAGCACTCTTGTATGTATTTTGTTTTCCTTTTTCTCATGACGAATCTCTTGAGATGCTAATTTATCACGCATTGTTTATGCTTCCTCTCCTCTTTAATTAATTGACACTTTATTCGTGACAGACGGTTAGGATTTGCTCACCGGAATAGAATGCGTGTATTCCATGAGTGACTCAGCAGTGAAGGTGGAATGGCTGGTTGTTGCCACCTCTTTGTACAGAAAATGTGAATAAATAAGGTGCTTCATGTGTGATATGATAATTGCAAAGGTCTCCTTCAAGTGTATGGATTCTCATTTTACACAACAATATGATCCCTCCCCCCTTTGGCTTCTTCTGTTCTTGATGTCAATGATGATTGATGTATTGTCGAGCAACGGATGAATTGTGTATGTACAGTCCTACATAACAATATGCTCTTTTTTTCAAAAAAAAATTATTTGGTAGTCTTGAGCCTGTTTGGATTAGCCGATAATAAGTCACTCATAAATATTTAGCGTTGAAAATTTAGGAATGAATAGTTGTGTGGTTAGATAGAAGTACTATGCAGTTGTGGCGTGCTTAGTTAGAAAGTGTTGACAGGCATTTCTTGTTCTAAAATGGTGGATATTTTCTTTAAGTTGTTTTCAAAAATTATAATTAAAAGTATAAATACTAGGACATAATAAAAATGGGATGAAGTGGGAGTTAGGAGTCCTATTATAGAAAGAGTATTTTTGGGATTTAGAAAAAAATTATAAAGGAAAAATTAATAAAATACTTGAGCAAGTGTTAATGAATCGAAAAATTATAAGTTGGAATGACCTACATGTTTGGTCTACTTTCTAAAATTAATTTATTTCGAAAAGTACATTTTAGAGAAGTGGAAAGACAATTTCTTGTTGACTAATCAATTCAAAACACACTTTTGAACATCAACTATCGTTTGATCAATTTTTTTAAAAATGCTTCTAAGTTTGTGTTTGGACATATAGTATGAAGTCATGATTTCAAATCAACGTTTTGACATGTGATTTTAGGATCATCATTTGAAATCATGACTTCAAATTTTATTTACTCCAAAAAGGATTTAACGATTTGAGATTTCAAATTATGATGGCATTTAAAAAAAAATGAAACATGAACCCTTAATTTATATTTTGTAAAAAAGAAGAAGAAAAGATCCACCATTTTTAATTTTGCAAAAATAAAATAAAATACCAATACTCCCCATGAAGAGATTGTCCATACCACATGAAAGAATTATAATAAAGATTAACTAGTTAATACTATTGTTGACTAGTGGATTTATATAAAATTATGTGTATTTGAAAGTTTGTGAAAAATCATAGATTAGCCCATGGATTTGGCACCTTGGGGCACCCAAAAAAAAATTCTGAAAAAACTTTATGAGGATCTCTGTGGTAAATTGGGAGATCATTAAGTATAGTCCTGCCATTTTTTATGGCATATTTTTACATTTACGAGCTAACTTTTAGAAATTATGTGACTTTATTAGTTTTTTGTGTGTATTAACCCATGGATTTGATGCATTTGGACACTCGAAAATGTTTTTTAAAAAAACTTGATGAGGATCTCCGTAATGAGTTGGGAGAACATTATGTATAGTCCCATCATTTTTAAGGTCTATTTTTACATTTACGAGCCAACTTTTAGGAATTACGTGACTTTCTTGGATTTCGGGTGTATTAGCCCATGAATAGGCGTCTTGGAGCACCTGAATTTTTTTCCAATTTTTTTTTACGTAGGACCTCTGTAATGAAGTTGGGGGAACATTACTTATAATCCCATCATTTTTTTAAAGTCATATTTTCGTATTTATGAGCCAACTTTTAGAAATTATGTGACTTTATTAGTTTTTTGTGTGTATTAACCCATGGATTTGATGCATTTGGACACTCGAAAATGTTTTTTAAAAAAACTTGATGAGGATCTCCGTAATGAGTTGGGAGAACATTATGTATAGTCCCATCATTTTTAAGGTCTATTTTTACATTTACGAGCCAACTTTTAGGAATTACGTGACTTTCTTGGATTTCGTGTGTATTAGTCCATGAATAGGCGTCTTGGAGCACCTGAATTTTTTTCCAATTTTTTTTTACGAGGACCTCTGTAATGAAGTTGGGGGAACATTACTTATAATCCCATCATTTTTTAAAGCATATTTTCGTATTTATGAGCCAACTTTTAGAAATTACGCGACCATGTTGATTTTCGTTGTAATAACCCATTGATCTAGTGCCTTGCAGGACCCAAATGTTTTTTCTGAAAAAAATATTATGAGAAATTCCGTAATGAGTTGGGGAACATAACATACAGTCCCACAATTTTTTAAGACATATTTTCACACTTACGAGCAAATTTTTGGAATTACGTGACTTTCTTGGTTTTTTATGTGTATTAGCCCATGGATCAGGCGTCTTAGGGCACCCAAAATGATATTATGAAATTTTTTTATGAGGACCTTCGTAATGAATTTGAGGAGCATTACTTATTGTCCCGCTATTTTTAAGGCATATATTTGCATTGAAGAGTCAACTTTTTGAAATTATGTGACTTTCTTGATTTTTTGTGTGCATTAGCCTATGGATCTAACGTCTTGGGGAACTTGGAATTTTTTTCTAGAAAAACTTTGTGAGGACCTCCGTAATGAGTATGTGGAGCATTACATATAGTCCACCATTTTGAATGCATATTTTTGTACGAGCCAACTTTTAGAAATTACGCGTATTTCTTGATTTTTTCGTGCGTATTAGCCAATGGATCATGCACCTTGGAGCACCTAAATTTTTTTCGGAAAAAACTTTATGTGGACCTATGTAATGAGTTAGGGAACCATCATGTATACTCACATCATTGTTCAACGTATATTTGTTTTATTTACATGTCATTTTTTAGGATTAACTCAAATGCTTCAGTTTTTCGTGTGTATTAGCCTATGGATATGACTATCCGGAGCATCCAAAAGATTTTTCTGAAATAACTTTATGAGGACCTCTTTGATGGGTTGGGGAACCATCGCGTATACTCACACAATTTTTAACACATATTTTCGCATTTGCAAGCCATTTTTTAGGAATAACCCAAATTTCTCAATTTTTTGTGTCTATTAGCTCATGGATCTGGTTCCATGGAGCTCCCAAAAAATTTGCTGAATTTTTTTTATGAGAACCTCTGTAATGAATTCGGGTACCATCACGTACTCACACTATTTTTAACGTCTATTTTTGTATCTACCCTTCATTATTTAAGAATTACTCAAATTCCTTCATTTTTTGTGTGTATTAGCACATGGATCTAGTTTCCTGGAACAATCAAAAAAAAAAATTCTGAAAAAGTTTTATGAGGACCTTTGTGATGAGTTGGGGAGCATCACGTATACAGACACCATTTTTTTAAAGCATATTTTTGCATTTACAAGCTATTTTTTGGGAATTACCTAAATTTCTTAGTTTTTCGTGTGTATTAGCTCCCCAAGGCACCCATGAGCTAATACAATTTCGTGTGTATTTTCTTGCTTTCGGCTTGCTTTTGGTCAAAATTTTCCATGAACGTCCATTACAAGCTTATTAATGGCGTGAGTTGGTCCCGAGGGGTGCATTTTCAAGTTTAATGGAGCCCCAAAGCAGGAAAAATAAGGTTTTACTGTTTTTAGTGTGCTTATAGTCCATCGACTTTTGGTGAGTCAGGATTTCGGCTTGTTTTTTGCTAAAATTTTTCATGAATGTCGTTACGACCTTATTAATGGCGTCAGTTGGTCCCTAGGGCAAACATGCACATTTTCAAGTTCAAACGAGCCCAAAAGAAGGATTTTTTTTTAGATTTTATTGACTTTTGTGCGATATAGTCCATGAATTTTTGGTGATTCAGGATTCCGTCTTATTTTTGGTCGAAATTTGCCATGAAAATCAGTTACAAACTTATTAATGGCGTGAGCTGGTCCCGAGGGGCAAACAAGTGAATTTTCAAGTTCAAACAAGTCTCAAAGCAGGAAAAATCAGATTTTATCGATTTTTGTGTGCTATTATAATCTATGAATTTTTGGTGATTTAGGATTCCGACTTTTTTTTGGCTGAAATTTGTTCATGGACGTCTGTTACGACCTTATTAATGGTATGAGTTGGTCACGAGGGGAAAACGAGTGCATTTTCAAGTTCAAACGAGCCCCAAAATAGGAAAAATTAGATTTTACCCATTTTCGTATGATATAGTCCATGAATTTTCGGTGATTCAGGATTCCAGCTTCTTTTTTATCGAAACTTTTTATGTACGTCCGTTACGACCTTATTAATGGTATGAGTTGGTCACGAGGGGAAAACGAGTGCATTTTCAAGTTCAAACGAGCCCCAAAATAGGAAAAATTAGATTTTACCCATTTTCGTATGATATAGTCCATGAATTTTCGGTGATTCAGGATTCCAGCTTCTTTTTTATCGAAACTTTTTATGTACGTCCGTTACGACCTTATTAATGACATGAGTTGCTCACGAGGGGTAAATGACCGCATTTTCAAGTTCAATCGAGTCCCAATGCCGGAAAAACTAGATTTTACCGATTTATCTATGCTATAGTCCATATCCCATTGATTGTGTTTCCCGGGTCACCTATATTTTGTTTCTGAAAAAACTTTATGAGGACTTCTATATTGATTTGGGGAACCATCATGTATACTCACATCATTTTTTAACGCACCTTTTTTGTACTTACATGTTATTTTTTAGGAATTTCATAAATTTTTCAATTTTTTGTGTGTATTCGCCTATAGAACTTGAGTCGCCGCTAAACATACATAAGTCGCTACTAAAAGGCTGTATTAGTGACAACTATAATCGCCGCTAAAAGATATATAAATTGCTACTAAAAGACTGTATTAGTGACAACTATAATCGCCGCTAAAAGATATATAAGTCGCTACTAAAAGACTGTATTAGTGACAACTAGAATCACCGAAAGATATATAAGTCGCCATTAAAAAGTCTGTATTATTGGCAATTATAATTGCCGCTAAAACATATGTAAGTCGCCACTAAAAGATTGTATTAGTGACAACTAAAGTCGCCACTAAAACATATATTAGTCGCCACTAGAAGTAATTATTAGTGACAACTAAAGTCGCCGCTAAAACATATATAAGTCGCCACTAAAAGTCAGTATTAGTGACAACTAAAGTTGTCGCTAAACATATATAAGTCGCCACTAGAAGTAATTATTAGTGACAACTAAAGCCGCCGCTAAAAGAAGTATTAGTGACAACTAAAGTCGCCACTAAAAGAAGAATTACTGACAACTAAAGTCGCCGTTAAAACATATAAGTCGCCACTAAAAGTTAATATTAGCGACAACTAAAATCGCCGCTAAAACATATATAAGTTGCCACAAAAAGTCTGTATTAGTGACAACTATAATCGCCACTAAAACATATATAAATAAGTCTCCACTAAAAGTCAGTATCAGTCACAACTATAATCACCGCCACTAAAAGAACGTATTAGTGACAACTATAATCGCCACTAAAACATATATAAATAGTCTCCACTAAAAGTCAGTATCAGTCACAACTATAATCACCGCCACTAAAAGAACGTATTAGTGACAACTATAATCACCGCTAAAACAAGTATATGCCTTCTGTAATGAATTAGGGGAGCAGTACATATGGCGTTTGCTCATTTGATAATATTGTATAAGAATTGAGAGAGAACTTTATAATTTTCACATCTTGTGATGTTTTCATGTTTATAAGAAATTCAAATGATATGCCGAACACTCATATTGCATGGTCAAACGAGCATACTTTTTCAGAAGTATTTTGGAGAAAGTACTTTAAAAAAAAAAACAGGTTTGACCTCCCAAAAGACTTTCCAAGTTACGCCTTTTCCAAATTTAGATGTTTTACGAAACATGTAAATAAGTTAAAAATACTTGTAAGCTATCTTACCAAATTCTTACTTTATAAATGGTATTGAACTATGATATACCACAGACAACTGATCTTATTAAGCAACTATTAGTCTATTTTCAATGTAGAACTATTGCAGACTTCTTTCAAGTTGTTCTGTACAAATCAATTGCAGCTTTAACCATTTCAACGTATAATGAAAAATTGCCTTTAACATCTACGAACAACCAATAGCCAATAACCTGAACATAGCCGATGCAAGCTATGAGATCTTTGTACACCTAACAATTAACAAAACTGTATCTGGAAGATTGAGCCTTTCGACGTTTCAAGAGGGGTCTCAAATTCTTCTGACCATTACTGATTGCTTCTGAACCTCCATCCCATGGGACTTGGCAGCCACTATCAGAAATTGCAAGCATTCAGCATTTATTCCACCTTCTTATCCTAATCAATCAAAAGATCCAATTGTTAAAAAGGTCACATCCAAGAGTAAATAATATTTTTGCATTACACAAATAACTTTAGAATTTCTTATCGGAGATGCTCAAGTCTATAAGAATGTGAGGAAACATGGAAACCACAAGTCGGAAAACTCTGTTACTGCTGCCAATAGCTGAAGCAGCAATAGAGGATCTGAATGTGACGTCCTCAGACGTCAAAATAAAACTATGAGAATGTCCAGTGCTGCGTAAAGAAAGATTTGCTAAAGTAATACCTCATTCACTTACTAGAAGTCAGGTAAATAATACTCTCTAAGTTTGATTGTTTTCACGACTTCTTGTTTCGTATAGCATCTCAAGATAATGATACTATATGATAATTTACCAAACTAGTTGTCAAGTGAACTATCATATTGGAAATGAAATGTGTTCAGATATATATAAAATAAAAGGTTGTGTTAAAAAGATGCATTTTCAATTATTTCTAGTTGTCCATTCCTTAGTTATTTGGAACGCTTTGCTTTTCCCACAAAATTTTGACTTGAACTGCCTTTTTTACCTGCATTGTAGGCAATCCCATCCATAAATTGTTCCAACACCATCCCTTTCTAAGTTACCGACCCAGAAAGAATGGTTAAATCATCCTTTAGAAGAGTTTGAATTCACCACACTGTTAACTCGCATTCTATCTGGTGAACACTAAAGCATGCAAGATACAGAAGAAATCACATTAGACAACGAAAAAACTGGCATCAATACAACCTAAGAACAACAAGCTTAGGCAACATGCCATGCATGTAGTTATTAACATCCCTCCCTATTCTTCTCAAACACTTGAAATGCATATTGATATCAAAAGTTTTACCCAATCAACTGACCGGAAGACAGATTCTTTACTCAAAGACAATTAGGGGCACTAAAATGTTTCAGAGGGAAAAATTCTTCATTTGGAAATGCATGATATTTGCACACCACAGTGTAAAGAGAAAGAGGGACAGCCACCATGACAATTAATTTTCTCCACCCTCAGCCACCCAGCTCCCAACTCATCCAAAAACAAAGGGACAAAAAAAGAAAAGAGAAGAAAAAGGAAAAGATGCGACTTACTGTATCCTGTGAACAATCTTTGGATGCATGTGATATCTCATTAACAGTTGAATCACTGAACCCATTACTTGTATCATGCTTCTCTTTGTTGAGTGCAAACTGAAGCTGCTTCTCCACAGACTTAAAGATAGATGTCCGTTTAGACCTTAATCGATATGGAGGAGAGGCATTAAATGCTTGACTGTTGTACAGACCACCATTGAAAGAATTTCTTGAAGAAACTCCATTATGCATGCTAGATTTGTGTGAGCTGTCATATTGGATCTCGTCACACGCATCAATTGGTTTTTCCCTACAGAGATCTCCATCTGACTTCCCCATTTTATTAGTTGGCGTTGAAAGTTCACCTTGAGTCTTTCTTTTCCTTAATATGGAAGGTGTATTTGGGAAGCTTCTAGCAGCAATTCTCAGTACAGATTCAGGAGTTTGTGCACATAGGCTACGGCCCTTTGTACTAGGTGGAGTGAAGAAACCATTTGGTGATGGGCTTGGACTTGCATCAGATTCACATTGTGCCCGGCAGATATTTAGAAGATCTGAATCCAGCGGAATACAGCTTTCTGACCTTGGTGGTTCATAGCATAACATACCACATGTAGGGATTTCACAAGGAAATGGTGCTTCAAAAACTTGTAATCTGCCTACTGCACTATCTATGTTCCATCCTTCATACCTGTTTTCTGATTGAGTACTTGGTTTGATGTGTTGAATAGCATCTTCTTCTGGTGACTGAGATTCCAACCTGACGACTTCAGAATCAGTGGACTCAGTTTGAGGACCACCATTGGAAGCACTGATTTCTGCCACCTGCCATCCATTTTCTATTTTACATGTATCTGTAGTTCCTGATGAAGCTACTTCAGCTCCTTCTAATGTTTTATTTGACCAAACTAGCAACTCTTCAGCTTTAGCTGTTCCAGTAGAAGGTGGAAGATTTCCAGTAGCTACATAAAAGTCTAACTTCTTCTTCAAGGAGCTGTTCCAATGATTCTTGATACCATTATCAGTCCTGTATAAATTAGGCCCGGGAATGAGCAAGATTTGAAGTGAAGAGACATAGGGTACTGTGAATTGATTCAACACTAGTGAATTCCTTTATAGGCTTATAATTGCAGTCACACAAAGTTTAGAGTTAACTTCAGTAGCTAGCCAAAGTCAAGACCAGTCTTATTTTCTCTACTCGTTGGGACATAGACAACCCATGAAAAAGGTTATCCACTGATAACTAGGGATGGCAATGGGGCGGTGGTGGTGGTGGGGGGGGGGGGGGGGGGGGGGGGGGGGTTGAGCTTAACCCGCAAAATTTTTAATTTGCCCCGCCCCACCCCGCATCACAACTTATTTCATTTTCAACCCACCCCGGATGAACCCACCCCGCATAATTTTTTTAATATTTTCTTTTCCTAGTTAAGTTTGATACTAAAAATAAATTCAATTTTTCATTAAGTTATATTAACTTAATAGGAATAGGATACTGACTTGAAAAAATATTTTTTAGAGGTCCACTGGAAACATGTAAGAAATTGTATTATTTTTTATTGAACCATTTTCATTTACTATCTTGAATATTTTAGTAGCTTTAAAGGTATTATCTTAATAAGTAATGTTCTATCACTCTTGTAACATGTAGAAAGTTAAAATTAAGTTTGAACCCACATGAAATCACATATACCCGCGACCCGCCCCGCACAACCTTAAACCCGCTCCACCCCACATAGCCTTAAACCCACACCACCCCGCATCCACCCTTAAACCCACACCGCCCCACATCCACCCCACCCTATTGTCATCCCTACTGATAACCTTTTAAATGGCGGAAAAGTCTTGCTTTAACTTCATTAGCTAGCCATCTTAAGAGCCAAACTCAAGGCCAATGATATTTTCTCTACTCATTTGAACATAGACAACCCGTATAATCATTGGGGCAGACATAACTTAGATAAAAGTAATTTCCCATATAGCAGTAAAGTTAACAAAACATTACGTTCTTAGCCCTTGGTCCTCAGCCTTAACAACTAAAACTACCCTCTACAATCATTTAGCACAAGACTGATGATATGACATAGTTACATGAAGCCATGTGCTTTATAAACTTATAGATGAGGTCTTTGGAGTATGGCGGGGCCCCAAGTCACATTGGACAATTAGAAGCATCAGCCACTGTCTTAATAAGCTTATTTCATTAGCTCTTTGATAGTGGCATTTTTTTCAGCCGAAAGGAAGAATAATTGACCAGAAGCTTCCGATACAATCTTCAGGAACCTTTTGTACTCCCTCTATCCCAAAAGGACTACTGGTTCAAGAGTTTAAGGGTCAACCCTTGTAATCTTTTGGGATGATTTCTCACATCAAGTGCTTGATCTTTGAAACAATTTTTTTACATATTACAAGCTATATAGAAGTGTACTATAAACCACACTTTTTAGAAGTTATAAATATTTAGGAAATGTTCGACTAAACCATAGTCAAAGAATCTACTAACATATTACGGGATCAGATAATTTTTAATCAGAATGCTTCAATATGGAAGCCATTCAGAGCTTTTCTCTTTATTCAACTGAATGAAAAAACTATCAATTCTTCTCTTTAGATTATCTTTATGCTGAATTTATTACCTTCCTGGCAGAACTTTAGCAATTTCAGCCCACTTGTTACCATGGATCCGATGAGCATCTATAAGCGCCCGTTCCTCCTCCAGAGTCCAAGCATCTTTTTTGATATTGGGATTCAAATGATTGTGCCATCTGATCAAATTAAAAGCAATAACCATTAACCCATAACAACCAACCAAATAGTAGGCTGTATTATCCGACAAACTGTTAGACAATCAAAGACAAGTGGCTAAAAATGAACTTGAGAACAAGGACATCACTATGAATCAGAGCCTCGTGAACACAAAGCACTTGTATCGGGAGTAAGATGGATAGACACGCACTACTGAAGCTATAGCACTTACAGCTAACAACAGAAGGGAAGTTGTCGGCAGATAGTCTTACTAAGTTGGGCAATAAATCAACAGAAGGCAAAGCTGGTCGTAAAACAATTCATTGATACAAGAGCTTATTCAGTGGAATCATAGCAAAGACAGTGACATTACATGTGTATATATATATTTAAACTGTTTCTGATCCTACCTCTCACGACACTGCTTCCCTATTCGACCAGTCAATGATTTAGCTATGACAGACCATTTTATAGGCCCATACTTAGCAACCAGTTCAATGATCTTATCATCCTCCTGTTAACAAAAAGTCAAAAAGCATCAGGAATCATCCAGAGAGTCCAGGCACAATTCAGATTATCAGATTAACGCAGAGGGAAACTAAAAAGTAGGAAGCAAACAAACCTCCCGAGTCCAGGGTCCTTTAACAAGTTCTGGATTGATGACCTTCTGCCAGCGATGCAGACATTGCACTTCCGATCTATCCGGGAAGAACTCAGCTGCAAGTGAATCAATATTTGGCTAAATTTACATTTTCATATGAGTGGATAAAGTGTGTCACCCCATGAATTCGATAAGGATCTATCACATACAAGATGATAGCCACTTGGACTGACTTACAAATTGGTCAAAAAAAGTTAAAAGACTTCAGAGATCAACAAAGTTAAAATCTATCCTTTGATACAAGGCTATAATTTCCTGCTACCAAGCACCCAAGAAACTAGGATTCAAATCCTAACAGAGACAAAAAACACTAGATGATTACTTCTCATCTAACTATGTCTTGGTGAACAGAGTAACCCAATACCTATGTTGATGGAAGGTAGCAGTAGCCGGATAAATCTAGGACTCTAGGTGTGTATAAGCCGACCTGAAAACTACCACTATGGAATTTATTTTTATATAAAATTCTAGCCAACAACTAGTAATCTAAGTTGAAAGAACATCAATATTCGGAAAATGGGTGCTTGGTAGCAGTTAGTTAATCCTCTTGTATTTTTCCTCGCCATTAACAGAGCTCCATCATAAAATGGGTGCACACTGCATATCCAAATTTTCCAAAAGAAAAGGTCCAAATTTACCCCTAAACTTTTGACTAGGGTTTGAAATCACCTTCAGATTGGAGCTTTATTAAGGACCAAGGGAAATAATGAGACTTTTTCCTAAATGGCATGGTAAAACCAAACCAAAAGTCTAATGGAGGGCAAAGTTTCTGAATTTCAAATAGTACATGGGCAAATTTGACCCCTTTTCCCTATCCAAATTGCATAAACAAATGCCTAGATCCAAGCAACCAAAACATATAAGTAATGATATGCATGAATATATTGACTTGGCATGTCATCAAAGATGCACTAAGAACATTATGGCACCCAGACATACATCCAGCAAAGTTCATATGGCAATATATTCATGACTAAGACCAAGCACTGATCAAGTGCATTGAATATCATCATCAAATAAGTCATATAGCAATATTTCCACATCAGACACCTATTCAATTCAAAGCATCTCGACATGTCAACGTGAACGAAGTTGCCTCCTTAGAAGCTAACACTTGCAGCACGATATTGTCCTATTTGTTATTGTTAGAAAAGAGCTAGCTAAGAGATAATACCTATTTTCTTCCAACATTTCCCTCTGTAAACTGAAACAGCCCTTTTCAAAGTATCATCCTGCAGCAAAGGAGATTTTATCTAATCAATACGTAGTTCCAAGGAGCAAAACCAAAAGCTGAACTTTCTATTTAAAACAAAAGAAGCAATTATAAAGAAATTCCAACTGGTATAGAATAACAATGATATTGAGGGAGTGAGGAATGTGCAAGCATCAAGAATTGTACATTCACAACTCATTATGCCAAAATCAAACTGTTCTAGTATTCTCCTTTTACTAGTAACAGCAAGTAGTATTCACAGTCGAAAACTTGAAAATTTATAAATCGCGATAACCTAGCTTAGGATTTTAAGCTATTGAGATATCTCGCAGAAGAGATTATTCATTAGAAATATAAAGAATTATTTTCACCTCCTCAGGAGTCCAACCACCCTTTGCTCGCCTTATTGGACCAGTGGTTCTCCTGCAAAATCCACACAAACAAAGCAGAAAGTGTATAATTTTAAATTTCCATCCAGGACTTGAGAATTAGCACAAAATACATGATATCACAGAATCCCTATCATTGAGTAATTTGCTTCAAGTGATTGTCTGTCTGATTTCGCTGGGTTACAACAGATAGTAGAAGGCGCAAACCACTTAGCTACTTTTGGATATTGTTGACCAGGACAATTTCAGTAATATTTCTACTAATAAGCTTGATAGTTTGGCAAAATTCAATCACTTTCTTATATCTCAAAAGTGGATTCCACTCAGTTTGCTCTTGTTCACAACATTCAACTATGCCTCCATTACAAATTCATTAGGGTTGGGGATAATGAACTCTCTACATGCACCAGCTCTGTTCAAGTTCATTATTCAGAGGATTCATCATAGTTAAACACTTAAACTAGTTATTAAATGTTGATTGACAACCTACTCCAATTATCTTCCCTTATGCTCACGCGGACACTGCTAGATCTAATCTTATCCATAACTGATCTAAACTAAGGCATAAAAACAACAATTAACTATAATGAAACAACATGCTCAGAGATACCATTTTGGAAGATCCCAAACTTTCAGCCGAAATACTAAAAGAAATAATCATGAATTTTTTTTGAAATTGCAAATAATCATGAATTTTGTTATTGTTGAAAACCAAATATCAACCCAACTTTACAAGGTTCAATTCTAGTTGTTACCCACCTAAACAAATTTATCTCCATTATGCTCAGCATAACTGATTCACTACTATATTTTCCTTACATACTTGATGTTATCATGCTTTACTTGAGCTGAACCTTCATCACAAGGTAGGGTTACGATTGCATACAGCACACACCACCCTACCTAGCTAAACAAATTTAGCAAAGTAAGAAAAAAAATTACCTGTGAGTTGGTGATGCAGGGGTTGGGCTAGATACTGCTGGTGACCTTAAAGTAACACTACCACTATTTTCAGAAACCGACGAACTCGAAGCAGCAGCTGATTGCTTATTCTCAGTACAGCACTCTTCTACTTTCAATTCATCCATTTTCCTCTTACCATAACCTTTACGATAACCAATTGAATCCAATAATCAGCAAACCAATAAAAAAAACCTTCAACAAATTCGAAGAAAACAAATACCCAACTAAGTAAAACTCCTAATAATCCCAATAAGTAACTTCGCAATACAATTACTTGGAATCAAACAATCCCAGATCCCACAACCCCATCTTCGTATCAAATTAAAAACAACCCAATCCCAAAACTCAACACCCATCAAAAAAATAACCAAAACCCAATTCAAATTAACCAAAATCAAGTTGAATTAAATGAAATCAAAGCTAAAATTGATCATAAACCAGTCATAGATGCATAAAAAACCAAACTTTTCACGAAATTTGAAGAATTCAACAGTAAACAAACCTCAAATTAGCAGAAAAATGACAAAAAATCAGCTAAAATTCATCGAAGATCGAACCCTTTGAACCCCAAAAAGAAAAAAAAAATCTTAAAGAGTTGCTAGTGAGAGAAATTGAGAAAACCTTTGCCCGTTGAACGACACAAAAAGTAAATATTATTAAAAAAAAATGTTTTTTTGTACATAACGAATATATGGAGAAAGGGTAATTGACGGCGCCGTTAATTTGTCGTTAAGTTTTTGTGCTGTTGGAGATGGAAAGGCTGTGAAAATGGTTAACGGCGTTAACGGTTTTATTGTGGGTACGTTAGGAGACAAAAGTTTGAACATCAAACGGCACACTTTGAGGGATTAATAAATGTGGTGTTTACCCTTCCCGGGCAATTCTTGACCGTTAGATTAGAAATGAGTGGCGGAGATTTAGCGGAATATGGCTTTATAGATTCAGATTCGATAAAATTCAATAGATTTTACTCAAATATTATGATCAGCATATGATATAAATGAGAGAACCTCTGAACTTCGCGTAAATTGTTAGTTTCGTGTCCGAACTATTGACAATTTTAAAAGGGAAAAATGACAAATATACCCCCGAACTATCGTAAATGGTATGCAGATACCCTCTGTCATATTTTTGGGACATTGATGCCCTTGTCGTCCAAAAATTAGAGCATATATGCCCTTTACTCTAACGGAAGACTGAATAGGGACATGTTTCGCAATCTTATCCGTCGATCCGATATTTAATTAACTGTCGGATCAGTGGATAAGATTATGACACATGTATGTTTGTTAGTATAAAGGGTATATATGATCTAGTTTTTGGACGGCATGGGCACCAATGTTCCAAAAGTATGACGGGGTACCTGCATACCATTTACGATAGTTCAGAAGTATATTTGTTTTTTTTTTCAATTTAAAAGCACTCTTCTACTTGATTAACTAAATTTAGATACCCCTAATTTGCTACATGACATAGTAAATGGTCTCAAACTCTTGTAGGAGTATGAGACTTCTTAATAAAAAATTGAGAGAAATGTTGAAAACACCTCTAAACTTGATGAGAATTTAAGTGTGTATTTCATTGATATTGTAGGATCGGGGGTATATTTAAGTTCAGTTAATCAAGTAAATAGATGTTTTTAAAGTTATCATCAATAGTTCGAGAAGGAAACAAATTATTCACGCCAAATTTAAAAGTGTTTTTAATACTTCTTCTATATAAATTACTCCAAAATCATAAGTTGATCATCACAATTTGTGAATTTTAGCTTATGAACATTTTTATTTGACCAAGTATGTGCTACTTTCCCCCCTTCTAATTCATACTCCCTCCGTTTAAAAAAGAATGACCTCCTTTCCTTTTTATTCTGTTTAAAAAAGAATGACATCTTCCCTTTTTTGGTAACATTTTAAAACTTTGTGCCAAGTCAAACCATGTTACTCTTTGTGAAACGGAGGGAGTAATATTTTTCTCATAACAAAATGCCTATATTCCCCTTCATTTTATTTGAGCGTATTTTAATCATTTTAACGGGAAAAAAAATTATTTTTTTTATTAAACACATCAATTGTTTATTACCAGTTTTAACACTTATATCGAAGCATTATTACTACAACTATAATATATTCAATGCAATTCTATAAGTGAGTTTTAAGAAAGTGTCGTGTGTACACATGTTTTATCACCTACCTATAGCAAAATTATTTTTACTCAAAACGCAACTATTTGTGTAATCAATTTTAGGATTTAAAGCTTATAGACTATTTACTATATTAGTTAATCCAAACAGACTTTTTATTAAGAAAAAGAAGTATTTAATATATATTTTACTTAAAATTCAATAAACAAAAAGATTTATGATTTAGAATCTATATTCAATAAATATAATTTAATTTGTTTGTGATGAAAAAGTCTTAGGTGTTTATCCCTCTCTCAAGGGAAAAAATTTAAAAGCATTTATTAATGTTAGGTTCGTATTTCTTTTGCTAAAGGAGTAATAAATTCACGTGGGCAGAAATATATTGCTTCAATACAAGCGATCGCCAAATAATGTTTTATATCATACTTAGATTTCTTGCTTAATGAATTACAAATGAGTGATCTCATATATACACTCGTCACCTAGTGTGTAAATAATATTTCCTCTGTCCCAATTTATGTAAGACAATTCAAATTTCGAGACTTGTTTGAATCTCAAAAAATTTTAAAATGTCACATAAATTAGGACCGAGTTCCTCATTCTCTAGATTCTTCTATGACTTTTTTTGGGGAGTTTTCCTAGCAAATCAACAATGATTTATAGTCTTCCTAAGGAAAACCTTCCAAAGCTTTAGAATATTTCACCAAGTACTAGGCTACTATACATGCTAGCCTCCTGCGTGACAAAATATGCGTCAAATGGGAGTGTTTTGAACCTAAACTTGCCCTAACTCACACTTCTTGAAACTTACATATAGCTTGACGTGGTACCAAAGCAGGCAAAACTCGATGTTGATGCAGCCCATAGGTATCACGTTCATCAGAACTAAGTAATTTCAACAACAATAGCATACCAGTGAAATTCCTACAGGTGGGGTGTGTGTACATCGACCTTACTCTACCTAATGGAGGTAGTAAACCCAGTATTTGCAATGCAGAGCATAAATATACATGTGAAACCTCACTAGAATTTCAGCAAACTCTATATGCGAACCCATAATTTAAAAGTACAATGATTTCAGTGTTAAAAACCTTAAAGGTCGAAACTAGGGGTGTTCACGGTTTGGATAAAAATCGATCCAAACCGAAAAACCAAACCAAACCGATAAAATAAAACCGATTTTACTTGGGTTTGGTTTGGTTTGGTTTTAGATTTTTGAAAACCGATAGTATTTGGTTTGGTTATGGTTTTATTCGGAAAAAACCGAAGAAATAACCGAACCGAACCGATGAATTATATACATATATTTTATTAATATACATACTTAATATATTCTTTTTATAAACAATTTTAAAGATCTTATACATATTTTCATTAAAATTTCTTTATAATTTACTTATTGAAAGCAAAAATGCCCAAGATGAAACATTTATCTTATTGATTTCATGTATATGAGTGTCTATGTCAATTCTTTGTGGGACTGAAAATGTTATTGTCTCTTCCTTCTAGGCCAATATAGTGAATTTTAAAGCTTTATTGATAGTAAATTTAGTGATTGAAAGTTTAGTAATTTAAGTCATTCTAACTACTTTTCGTTTTGAATGGATTGTTGTCACTTTTTTCACATTTTAAATGAATTGTTTCTTTTATTTTTGTGTATGGTTAATAACCGAACCAACCAAACCGAAACCAATAATCACCAAACCGATAAATGTATATTATATTTGGTTTGGTTTGGTTTTGATAATTTTAAAACCGATTAAGTTGGTTTGGTTTTGGTTTTGACCAATAACCGATCCAAACCAACCCGTGAACACCCCTAGTCGAAACTAAACGAGTCCATAAAATTGGCTATTGAGTGCAATTGCTAAAGATGAAAGCTTTATGGGTTGGGGTTGGGCCATGCAAACCCATACCCAAAGGCAAAAGGCCCAAACACTTTAATTCAAAAAAAGTTCAAAACCCGAGACCGCCATTTGAGAATTTGAAACTGTACTAATCTCAAAACAAACTCTTTGTAATTCATTTCTCTCACATACACACAAAGTGTTACAAAAGGGAAAAATAATTGTGAATTTTGGAGTGTGATCTACAAGCTTAAGGTTCGTAAATCTTCAAACATAATCCATTGATTTTTTGGTGGTTTTTTTTGGGTTTTTTCGGGGACGTGGAAGGGGATTACAAGGAGGGGAAATCGAAATCTCGGGAATCAGGTAGTTAATCAACTAAACTACTAAGATTCTCGTGATTTTGATGTTTCTTTGTCTATTTTTGGTTTTAATTTGTGATAAATATATATTTTTTTAAAAATTAATTGAATGGTCTTGGTCATTCTTACTCTAAATTTGATTATTCTTATGGGAGAAGAACTGGATTTACTGTCTGTTCAGAGAGTGATTTGTTTATTTAAAGGATTTAAGTTGTATATCACATACTCTATTAGTTTAAAAGTAAAATGTTAGTGAATTGAACTTGAACTGTAATGTAAATGGATGGCTAAGATAGGAATTTGGTACAATGTTGATTAAAGGGAACATTTTGAGCTCAATTCTTTGTAGAATAGTTAAAAATCCAAACTTTCTGAGGTTGTTAAACTGAATTTAAAATTATTTCACATTCTAGGGTAGGCTGTGCCACACGGGAATTAGGGTAGTAGAGTTGTCTAGCTAATCCCTTCATATTAGTAGTGGTAGTATTACTCTTGTAGTTTCTTGTCCTTCTATTTTTGTTACCATATGTTGGTTTGTTGTACTTCGATTATTGTATTATTGATTTGTTATGAGTTCACCTCCGTTATTTCTTTTTCTGGATTGCTTTGGTTTGTTTTTCCTGGAGCCGGGGGTCTATCGAGAATGACCTCTCTACTTTTGAGGTAAGGGTAAGGTCTACTCTACCTTCCTTAGAACTCACTTTGTGAGACTACACCGGATACATTGTTGTTGTTGTGGTTGTTATTCTTGGGTAGGTGTTTGACTAATTTCAGATAGACAAGATACATAAATAAAGATTAAAAGGAAAAAGGAAGTATCCCATTATGGTGAAGTATTCATAAAACAAGTCAAACTTTAAATTGATTTATGCTCTCAGTTGAAACTTTTTTGTGATCCTTCCAGAAGTAGATGAGTTGTTCCATAAAATGAAGAAACACTTGTTCAAAAGATTAATCTGGCATGCTGTTTATTGAAAAAGACAGTACTTTGTTCAGCAAGACTACATTTTTAAATGCTAATGTTATTTATTTTATTGTTGTTAAATAAACAGGTTCTGTTGTCCCTGACATTAATATGCAAATGAATGGTCTTAAAGCATGTCAAACAGAAAACTTGCCAACCCCTGGAAGAGTGCAGCAGTTAGAATCCGCTGTGGTCACAAAAGTTAGAGTAATTGTTAGAGTTCGCCCTTTTCTTCCTCGAGAAATCAACTCGATAGATGGAAACCCAATCTCTTGTGTCTCTGTTCTCAACTCAGAATGTGAGCCTTCTGAGGATGTCACAGTTCATCTCAAAGATCATGATACTAGGTAAGTTTTTTATCAATTGCTGGCATGTGTTAAGATTAAATCTGTCTTACTACAACCTCATCCTGGGAACCTTTTGTTTTTGACTTTAGTCGTAATGAATGCTACAAGTTGGATGCATTTTTCGGTCAAGAAGATAACAATATAAGCCAAATATTTGGCAAAGAAGTCAGTCCTTTGATCCCCGGGATATTAGAAGGTTGCAATGTAACAATATTTGCTTATGGTGCTACAGGGAGTGGCAAAACATACACCATGCAGGTATGTTTTATTTGTCTACATAACACAACTTGCTCCATCACTCCTGCAAGTGGACTAGATGCTAAAATATACTCGTGGAGTACGAGATATATATAGAGTTACAAGTTATAACAAACCTACTCAATGTTTCTTTTCAAGTCTTTTGCTGCTCTATAACTTCTATAGCATAGATCCACGATTGAGCAAAGGACATATCAGACTATTCAGATTGATACCATGCATAAGCTTATCCCATATATGCAGCCGTTGGTCCTAATCTAGAACTTCTCCATGTGACCTCTTCAGAGATATGTATTTGAAGTATAATATAGTTCCCTTCAGGCCTTCCTAAATCCTAATTTTTGGATGTACCTGTGAATTGTTTTGATAAACCTTGTTGCCGATGCAGGGAACTGAAAACCTCCCTGGTCTAGTGCCACTTGCAATGTCCTCTATTCTCTCGAAGAGTCAGGGGAAAAGTACCGTAGCAATATCATACTATGAAATTTACATGGATAGGTGCTATGATCTACTAGAACTTAAGGAGAAAGAAATTTTCATATTGGACGACAAAGATGGGCAGATTCATCTCAAAGGACTTGCACAAGTTGCTGTCAGTTCAACGTCAGAGTTTCAAGAAGCATTTTCTTGTGCGGTTCAGAGGAGAAAAGTTGCACATACGGGTGTTAATGATGTCTCTAGCAGGAGCCATGCTGTGCTCACGGTTTATGTTTCTACTCCAAGTTGTGATGATACTGGAAATGTCATTACTGGGAAGTTGAACCTTATTGACTTGGCAGGTCTTAAAAATTTACTAAATCCAACCATGAATTGTTTTAAAAATATTGAACTGAAAAGTTACTCACATATTGTAACTCAAATGTCACTGAATTAGGTAACGAAGACAATAGAAGAACTTGCAACACTGGAATTCGTCTACAAGAGAGTGCTAAGATCAACCAGTCCTTATTTGCACTATCAAATGTCATTTATGCACTGAACAACAACCAACCACGAATTCCCTATAGAGAAAGCAAATTGACAAGGGTATTGCAAGACTCTCTTGGAGGAACAAGCCGTGCTTTAATGGTCGCTTGCTTGGTAGGATGTTGTATATATCATCTCTTGCCTTTGAGTACCATGAATGCAGCACTGCTCTTAACATTGTCAATTCTTTTCATTTGTTCATAGAACCCTGGAGAGTACCAAGAATCTCTTCATACAGTTAGTTTAGCAGCCAGGTCAAGACATATATCCAATTTTGTTGCCTCAGCACAAAAAGGAGATACTCCAAAGGTCAAAATCGACATGGAGGCAAAGCTTCGAGCATGGCTAGAATCTAAAGGCAAGACAAAAAGTACTCAGAGAATTGGGGCATTTGATTCACCATTTACTAGCAAAACTCCAAATTCCATATGCTCTACCAGAAAGCTAGGTTTGTTTGGGAGCTCTTGTAAGCAAAAATCTATCAGTAATCAAGGAGCTTCAAGCATAAAAAAGAGGTAAGAGATTACTCTATTATCTTGCTGTATTTACCTGCCTTTGATTTTGATGATTGCTTAACTATGTTGTACAGGGATCCAGATGGAGCTTGTAGAAATTTATTTAAAAATGGACATCGAGCGAACTTAGTAGCAGAGGTAAAAAACAAAATGAGAACTATAATTTCTCCCTAGCTTGTTTTGAATTTATGATGCCCACTCTGTCTTAAATAGAATAAATCCATTGACAGACTTGATTCATGGGAGGTCTTTTGTTAAATTTCTTAGCTACTGTATATGTGATGTGATTCCATTTCTTTGAATGAAGATGAACTAGTAACCATTAAACGCAACTGTCTCACCTCCACTTTGAGTTGATGTAACGTCTGATAGCTTGATAAGCTCTCAAAGAAAACAACAATTCCTAAATTTTTTTCATCTTTATCACAAAGAGAATCACTCAGTTAGTGTGCGAGAACTGATAATTAACAACTAAGAAGAATTTTGATGTAAAACTTTTTGAAAGGACAACAGAACAATTTGATCACACTTTTCATTATAGCAGAATTGGATTTAATTGATAAATCTTTTTAAGTTGGATTTCTGCATTAATGTGCAAATGCAGGTTCGGGACCTTGCTGATACTGGTGGACAAAGAGAAGAGAAGAAATTTGAGGTTTTCGCTGAAAGGGTTGTGCCTGATTCTAATACAGCGGTGCATGGTAAATGACCATTATAATAACCACATCTCAGTATTTACAGTCTGCTACATGTATTCTTCATCCCAATTCTATATAACTGACTCATATTAAGCTACAAGCATGTGACTTTCCAATTATATATGTGCCAAAGCTAGTTCTAGGGTTCTCCTCCATCTATTCCTCCCAGAGAGTGTATAGTATAATGGTTTATGGGCCTATGGCTATTCTACCTCAATTCATATGAAGCTGCAGCAACTAGACAATTTTTCAATGATGTATGTGCCATAAAAGTTCCGTACTTTTCTATCAATGTTCTCACAGTGAGTGGTTGAGTAGCTACTCCACATAGGTTTATTAGCAAACTTTCACCGATTATACCTAAAACATTTGATCTATCTGGCCATGACTTATTTTCACGATATTAGGTGCCCTTTGAGTTTCTTGCTTTTTCATATATAAGATTGCACATTCCTTTGTATGACTTGTTATAATCAAATTCTCATTTTTCTTGAACTTGCTCGTCCTTTATAAACCAGCATCTGTTCATGGATGGCACAATCGCGGCTCATTTCACAAAGATTTTAATTAGTCGAACCCACTAAGCTTAAGGGTCACTACACAATCATTTCCCCCGCTCCACTATAAAATCCTGAAAATAGCACTCATATTTGTGTTCTTTCACATACACGAGGCATTTGTACTACTATTACATCATGTATTTGAAGCATGCCTACTCCCATAACCCATTTAGACTAATGTCTAAATCTTGTCATTTGCATATGTAACTTAGTTGGAGTTTATTTGTTTAATTAGCCCTTTTTACATATAGCTGTGAAAATTCGTAGTTAAAACTTTTTCAATATATAAATATAAAACATCTTGCTTACAAGCAGTCAAATAAACTTTGAAGATTTTTGTCTGTTTGGTCTTGTAGATGAACAAACCAATGCAGAGGAGAAAGTGATCATGGTTGATTGTTTGAACTCCCTTAAAGCATGTGAGGTTACCCCTAGGAAGGTCCTTTCTCCCATCAACTCCAACGTAAACAATGAGAACTTGTCCACAAAGGACCAAATACACCTTATCTGCAATCAGCAGACTCCTATGCCATCCTTTGCTTTAAGCAGTCTTGATGAGAACATAGCAGCGTTAGGAACTCCACTTGATAAATTTGGTGCACGAAGTTCTAACTTAAAGGTGAGCAGGGAATCCTTTTGTCATTATATTCTGATTGTTTAGCATTTCTGTTTATAATAATTCTTTGTTGAGTATACAGAACTCTCTTGTCCAAGAATACATTGAGTTACTGAACACAGCTAGCAAGTGAGTGTTTTTTGTCTTCATTTCCCTTTTATTTTTTCTATTTCTTCTTTCTGCATCGAGACTTAACTTTGTTTTGTGCTACATTGTGTTAGGGAGGAACTCATGGCCATAAAGGTATGTTACTAGTCTCTTCACACAATTCCAACATTCTCAATCTCTATACCAACAATGAGTTTTGATTCCATTTTTGCATGATATAAACATCATCATCGCTCATACTAGCTGTGATCTTTTATTGCATCTTTCATATCATTCAGGGAATTGGACAAAAGATGGCTGAATACATTACTGATCTAAGGGAAACAAGCCCCGTGAAATCAGTAAGAAACTCTTTTTATGGTATCTGATGTTAAAGATTCTTGATTTGTGACTGCATAAAAAACTAAGCCTACTTGTCTGGTTGCAGCTAGATGACTTGGAGAAGATTGGATTGACATCAAAACAGGTAATTCTACGCGATGATCTGCATTTCCATTCTACTCCTTTTTCTTGTGTCTGTAGTATATGCAGTATTCTTATAGAGTATTTGTCTCTAGGTACATAACTTATTCAGGTGGGCTGCAAGAGGAGTATTGGGATGAAAAACTTCTCTGCAACGTCTTGTTGTTTGTAGGATCATGTAGAAGAAAGATTGTGTTTCTGGCTAGAATTTTAATGTATCTTGTACTATTATTTATGAGTAGTTGGATTTGAGGGCTTGTGTTAATTACCTCATAATACTAAGTCTCAGACTAGAGCTAGACAAAGATTTACCTTCCTTTCTCCTCAAATGGCATGTATCATTGTACCAATTCCAACCATAAATATTTCACCATTTTCATAGTTATATCTCTTGGGTATTATTTTTGTTGGATAGCTTTTTCCTATCGCGGAATTTCCTAACAAAGGCATCATAGTATTGCTCCTCCTGAAGGCTGCTTTGTTTAGATAGACGTGTTATCTTTGTTATATTCGTGCTTGCTGCTGCCTCGATACAATTGTGACTATCATTTCTCTTCTTTTACGTGCAATGGGTCCAACATGGATATGGTAAGTGAAATCCCAAAAGAAAAATGGAGAATGGAATCAAACTCAGCGGAGAGCGCTTTTAGTCGCGCTGGTGAATGGAAGCTCCCCTATCAAGCAAGAAGCAAGCGACTCTTCCCTACTTCTCCCCAAAAATAAGTAAAAATAGAATATAAACGAAAAGTTGTCATAATCAATAATTCGTTTGTTCTTGATAATTTGTTGACTTATCATTATCCATATTTTCTTCTTTGAAAGATTTACGAACATTCTACCTTCTCCAAGACCACCCAATGGAATTCACACATTTGCAAACACTCAATACTCTGATCCCACCCAATGGATTTCGCACATTTGCAAACACGCTACCTTCTCCAAGCCCACCCTATGGAATTTACACATTTGCGTACACTTTATGCTCTCCAATATCAAGACTTAAAAGATTTACTATAGTTTTGCAGCCTAGAGTGTATCATAAACACACACAAAAAAGAGGAAACATTAACAAGGAAGTACTTGAATTAGTTGAAACCACAACAACACATTTCCAAACTTAGATGCTAAAATTACCAGATGCAGAGATGCTCATGTTACACAAACCATATTAATGGTTACTTATACACTCCATTACTATATTTCTTATTACAGGGAAAAAAAGAACACATATTTTTTCCCTGTTTCAACACACACACACTAAAACACTAGAGAAAAACACATTTTTCAACTATTTTCTTCAACCATAAAAGGCTAACACCATGATCTCTGCTCTGTTTTAACTATAGTTTGTTCACTTAGAACAAGTGCAAGGGTTGCACTTGCAGTCAGATCCACATTTGCAGCCATTCTCAGCAACAGGGGATTCACCCATCTCCATGGCGCCGAAGCTTGTCTTCTCAGGTCCCACCCCAAGCACCAAAGTCTCGGTGGTTGTGATGCTTTCGGTGTAGCTCATGTCTGGGTACATCTTGCATCTACAACACCAAAATCCACCACAAACACAAAAAATAAGAAACTTATTGATACCCCTCAAAACATCAAAGAAGAGGAAGCCTAATCAGGGGCGGAGCTAGGTGGGGTTAGTGGATTTGGACCCTAGCTTGTTCGTAGCTTTTCTGTAGACCCTATATTTGTAATAGAAAAATAAGTAATAACTTGTGAAACTAACAAAACGGATTGACAACTCAATGATAAGTAAGGGGAAGGAAATTTAGAACCCAAACTCCTAATACTGTTTCTGCCTCAACACAAAGTAAAGGAGAGCCAAAACCCAAAAAAAAAGAACTTTGTTGGGCAACACACATACAAAAAAGGAACTTGTCACCGCGGGCGGACCTACATAGAGTCCTCTGGGTGCTTGGGACTCATTAAGCTATATAGAAATTAAAAGGTATTTGTGTAAAGTTAACATAGAGCATCCAATGAACAGGCTCATTGGCTCTTGAGTTGGTGGTTAAGGTTCTTTTAGTGTTGTTGATCCTGAGTTTGAATCTCATCTATAACATGTCTTTTTTATAATTTTGACTCCACCCAGAGCTCACTTTTAATGCGTCTTTTTTATATTTTTAACTCCACCATTTTCGGAGTACCCACAACCATAAAATCCTAGATCCACCGTTGCTTGTCACCAATCCCTCAAAATTAGCATATAAATTGCCCAACACAACTATTTTTGTGATCCCATAATTTCCCATCAAAATTCAATTTTGCATTAATCCATGCATGGATCATCCAGAACAGGATAAATGGGATCAGAATTTCGTTGTGCAAAATTTTGATAAAAAGTACCTAAACAAAAAACCGAGAAATCACACAACAAATCTCCGATTAAAAAATTCACTCCTTACACACAAAACGCATCCATGCATGGATGACGGATCACAACAAAAACAGAAAAAATCCTTAATTAAAGTTCTCGAGTTCAAGCTAATTATAAAACGAAAAATCTTTAGAGTGCTTTTTCCTCTCGCCTTTACACAGCGAAAATTCATTCAAATTAATCACCGTTCCATACAGATATCAAACACCAGACGAGAAATCAAAAAAAAAAAAGAAGAAAAAGGGGATTTACCCTCCACAGCCACTGCCGCACTTGCAGCCAGATCCACAGCCACAGTTTCCTCCACAGCAAGACATGATTGATCTGAGATTCAAAAATTGAGAAATCAAATGTGTATTGATTGATGTAGAATGAGTGATTGAGTGAAGAACCCTGAGTGTCTATTTATAGTGAAATGGTGGTGGAGGAAGGGGTGATATCGACCGTATACGTGTCATGATCGTATGGGAATATGTTATCCTTGTAAGTCGGTCCATACATGATTTATCTGTCCTTTTCTATTATCATAATCTGTTCCCTTATCATCACAATTACCATTCGTAACGCCGTATGTTCCAGATATATTTATTTGTATCGGGTGTTTATGACTTAATACTTCATTCGTCATAATTTATGTAGCACTTTTCGAGATTCAAACGATTCTATCTTTGATCGTAAATTTTTCATATGTCTTTTAATTATTTTGAATTGACAGTTACTGTGACTTATAATACTTTTTACATAGTTTACAAATATATAAATTTCATTTTAAAAAAATTCAAGATTCCACGGGCATATATTCGGTCATACTTAAATTGTTTGACTTTCAAAAAATTAAAAATGTCACATAAATTGGGACATATGAAATATATTTGTAAGGGTAATTGAGTTAATGTAGCATATGAAACGATATGAGAAAGATTATGGTTCAATTTCATTGGTTAATGTCATTTTAATTGATTAGGTTGAATTTGTTTGATAAGATTTACATTTTTAATATGATTTGTGAGTTATTATATTAAAGTAAGTTACTTAATATACTATAAAAGAGTAACGACTACAAATAAATATTTTTTAAAAATTGATAATTAAATTTAGATATTTATGATACTTAGAAAACAAAAATAATAATAATTTAATATAGGAGTACTTTAGCACAATAATAGGTAATGTTTCCGTTTCAAGATTTTTGTTTTTTAATATATTATTTCAAGTTTGAAACTTAGAATTCTGAATGGTTCAATAAAGATTATAATTCACATGTGTTGGTAATTATAATAAAGCTTAAATCAAAATCAAATTAATACTAATACAAAAAGAAAATCAATTCAACACTAAAAATGACAATAATATTGAATATTTGTTTATTAGTTTTACATTAGTTTAGACAATTCAAATACATAATCTAATTTTAATTTTCTTTAATATTTAATCATGTAACTAATACTTATTAAATTTATTTTAGCATGATTTAGTACTTTCAAATTATGATAATTTTCATTATAACTTGTTAATTTGTAATATTTGTTTTACGCAATTTCATTATTATTATTTTTTGTTGGATATTTTAGTGTCATTACTCATATCATATTTTGTGTTATTTTCTTAAAAACACCTTAGATAGTTATATTTTGATAGGACTAGAGAAATATTTGAAGTACAAGTAAATTATATGTTTGTATGAATACTTTACCGAAAAAACCTGAAAATTCAAAAAAATCCAAAAAAACCCGAGGTCGAAAAACTCGAGTTTAATTGATTTGATTTGATTTATAGAGTTAAAAATCCGACACAAATAATTTGATTTGATATTAGAAAAACCGAACCAACCCCATCATTTACACCCCTAATAAACACACACAAAAAGGAGGAAACATTATCAAGGAAGTACTTGAGTTAGTTGAGAACACATTTCCAAACTTATATGTTAAAATTACCAGATGCAGAGATGCTCATGTTACACAAACCATTTTACTGGTTACTTATACATTCCATTACTATATTTCTTATTACAGGGAAAAAAAGAACACATATTTTTTCCCTGTTTCAACAGACAGACACTAAAACACTAGAGAGACACACATTTTTCAACTATTTTCTTCAACCATAGAAGGCTAACACCATGATCTCTGCTCTGTTTTAACTATACTTTGTTCACTTAGAACAAGTGCAAGGGTTGCACTTGCAGTCAGATCCACATTTGCAGCCATTCTCAGCAACAGGGGATTCACCCATCTCCATGGCGCCGAAGCTTGTCTTCTCAGGTCCCACCCCAAGCACCAAAGTCTCGGTGGTTGTGATGCTTTCGGTGTAGCTCATGTCTGGGTACATCTTGCATCTACAAGACCAAAATCCACCACAAACACAAAAAATAAGAAACTTATTGATACCCCTCAAAACATCAAACAAGAGGAAGCCTAATCAGGGGCGGAGCTAGGTGGGGTTAGTGGATTTGGACCCTAGCTTGTTCGTAGCTTTTCTGTAGACCCTATATTTGTAATAGAAACATAAGTAATAACTTGTGAAACTAACAAAACGGATGACAACTCAATGACAAGGAAGGAGAAGGAAATTTAGAACCCAAACTCCTAATATTGTTTCTGTCTCAACTTAAAGTGAAGGAGAGCCAAAACCCCAAAAAAAGAACTTTGTTGGGCAACACACATACAAAAAAGGAACTTGTCACCGCAGGCGAACCTACATAGAGTCCTCTGGGTGCTTGGGACTCATTAACCTCGTCTCAAAAATAAAATAAAAAATATATATATATATAGAAATTAAAAGGTATTTATATAAAATTAACATAGAGCACCCAATGAACAGACTCAGTGACTCTTGAGTTGGTGCTTAAGGCTCTTTTAGTTTTGTTGATCCTGAGTTTGAATCTCACCTATAACATGTCTTTTTTTATAATTTTGACTCCACCCAGAGCTCACTTTTAATGCGTCTTTTTTATATTTTTAACTCCACCATTTTTAGAGCACTCACAACCATAAAATCCTAGATCCACCACCGTTGCTTGTCACCAATCCCTCAAAATTAGCATAAAAATTGCCCAACACAAAACTATTTTTGTGATCCCACAATTTCCCATCAAAATTCAATTTTGCATCAATCCATGCATGGATCATCCAGAACAGGATAAAGCAAAATTTTGATAAAAAGTACCTAAACAAAAAACCGAGAAATCACACAACAAATCTCCGATTAAAAAATTCACTCCTTACACACAAAACGCATCCATGCATGGATGACGGATCACAACAAAAACAGAAAATCTTTAGAGTGCTTTTTCCTCTCGCCTTTACACAGCGCAAATTCATTCAAATTAATCAACGCCCCATACAGATATCAAACACCAGACAAGAAATCAAAAAAAAAAATTAGTACTATAACAAAAACAAAGGAAGAAGAAAAAGGGATTTACCCTCCACAGCCATTGCCGCACTTGCAGGCAGATCCACAGCCACAGTTTCCTCCACAGCAAGACATGATTGATCTGAGATTCAAAAATTGAGAAATCAAATGTGTTATGATTGATGTAAAATGAGTGATTGAGGGAAGAACCACAAGTGTGTATTTATAGTGAAATGGAGGTAGAGGAAGGGGTGATATCGACCGTACACGTGTCATGATCGTATGGGAATATGTTATCCTTGTAAGTCGGTCCATACATGATTTATCTGTCCTTTTCTATTATCATAATCTGTTCCCTTATCATCACAATTACCATACGTAACGCTCGTATGTTCCAGACATATTTATTTGTATCGGGTGTTTATGACAAACTAAATAAATTAATACTTTCTTCGTTATAATTTATGTGATATTTTTTGAGATTCAAACGATTTTATTTTTTATCATAAAATTTTCATACATCTTTTAATTATTTTGAATTGACAGTTATTGTGACTTATAGTACTTTTTACATAGTTTACAAATATATAAATTTCATTTCAAAAAAATTGAAGATTCCACGCGTAAATTTTTGGTCATACTTAAACTGTTTGACTCTCAAAAAATGAAAAGTGTCACATAAATTAGGACAGAGGAAACATATTTGTAAGGGTAATTGAGTTAGTGTAGCATATGAAATGATATTGAGAAAGATTATGGTTCAATTTCATTGGTTAATGTCATTTTAATTGATTAGGTTGAATTTGTTTGATAAGATTTACATTTTTAATATGATTTGTGAGTTATTATATGAAAGTAAGTTACTTAATACTCCACTATAAAAGAGTAACAACTACAATTTTTTTTGAGGAATTTCTAAATTAACCGATCAAACTGTATTATTGACAGTACCCTATTGATAGTGACTTCTTACCTACCCAAAGAAATGACACTCTTCTGTTGGAACAAAATATGGGCATGCACGTACCTTGGCTTAAGTTGTTATGTATATTAAAAAATTATTTTTAAAAATTGATACTCCTTATTTAGATATTTATGATACTTAGAAAATAATAACAATAATAATAATAATTTAATGTAGGAGTACTTTAGCACAATAATAGTTAATGTTTCCGTTTCAAGATTTTTTCACGTATTATTTTTTTCTCGAGAACTTGCTAGATACCAATAGTTTGTGACCCAAAATCTACACAAGCATGTTCATTGACCACACGACTTTATGTCTCATATGATTAAGTTGTGTTTAATGAATAATATGATCATTAAAGAGTATTTATAAAAAAATTGCAAGATAATTAAATAATTTCTAATTTTAATAGAAAATGAAGAATTAAATGATTATTTTGTTAATGAAATGTGTTTAATTATATACGATAAAATGATTAAGAAACATGACACTTATTAATAAGAACGATACGTATTTTGTATCACATATTTCTGATATATATTGCTCATGTGTTAGAAGGATTGCATGGATGACACTTTCTGTGAAGTTTAAATATCCGTAAAATAACCCCTCAAATGATGAAGTATTGCTCAATTGGCCAAATTACTTTTAAGAATAACTAATTTCGAAATAATAAATAAATTTGTATTTCGATGCTTATCAATGTATACTTATAAATAAATTGAAGTTTGTGTTTTTAAGATATTTTTAAATTACCCAAAGATTGATTACTTGTTCTTATAATCATTAAACGTTAAGTCTATAATTCAGATATGTCCATTACTTTTATATATTATTGATTGAAATAATAAAAATTATCAAATTATGATTTTTATAAAAAAAAAATATATATATTTATTATGTTTAATGTGGTATTTATTTATGTTTCACCCAAAGGAGAACATCAAAAGTACATAAATCGTTTCTAATTAAGAAGTATTTTGAGTTTATGATTCAAAATTAATGAATTAGTATATTCTACTTGCAACACTTGCTCTTTATTTAAATTTTGCTTATGATACGATTTTTAATGGACTCAACTTTTTCAAATTTGTGTGAATAAATTAAATTTTATTTTGGAGTGTTAAATTTTGACGTTGCACTATATAGTACCAATAAATTAATTGCTAAAATCTTATTAATGTATTGGAATCAGTACAAATTAAGCCTATTTTTTTTTAATATATAAATGGATATTGTGAACAGTATTAAGGCTATTTTTTAGAACAAAAAGCTCTAAATAATTTTTAATCTTGTGAAAGAGTACGTTCAAATTGTTGATAAATCTTTTGCCGAAATACTAATAGATACTCTAACAATCATGAAAATTGATAACTTTTGGATGAAAAACAAGTAATAGTTACTTGAAGAATGTGAAATTTGTTCAAATATTAATAAAATTGAAGACTAAGATAATAAAAGAATATTAATATACTTGATTTAATTAATTATCTATTAATTGTCTACTTTAATATTCAACCTCTATATTCTTCTATTAACTGTCTACTTTAATATTCAACCTTTATATTCTTCTATTAAATTACAATATGTCATATCATATCTAACCACAACTTCATATCATTTTTTTTGAGGAACATTTATACATTTCTAGTTTCTAGCCTTAACTTAGTGACATAAAATAATATAATACACCCTATAACGAATTTCATATATATGTTTATTAATAATATTGTCTTTTTAAGATATTTTGGCTACTTTTTACTAACACATGAATCATGATCTTTGCCTTTTCTTTACCTTTTTTATAGAAAAAAAAAACTAATACCACTCCTTGAGTAGACTTTTATTAATACATTACTAAAAAAAAAATACAAAGTAAAAAAGATCAAATTTTATTTACTAAATCCAAAACAAGGGTTAAACATCTTTTCTCTCGTCATTTATTTTTTACTTCACAAAATTAAATTTTAGAGATCGCTTACATGATATAATATAATTTAACTTATATACATGAATAATTATATAAAGAATTCTACAAATGGCCCTTATATTTAGAAAGTGAGATTCGTAATCTTTAAAATAAATTAAAATTATTATAATAAACAAAAATAATTTGATAATATATCTATATAAATTAAAGGGGCTAAACTTTTTTTTCCAAAAAAAAAACCGCCAAGTTGAGCACTGAATCAAAATATATACAACTACATTTCATATTCTTATTCTTGCTTAAATAATTTTCTAACCTATAGTCCGGATTGGACCTTTCCTTTTTCCTTTTTTATGTATATTTAATTAGTTTTAATATTAAATCATTCATCTGAATCATAGATTTAAAATTAGTGCTAATATTTGGGGTTTGTCTTACATATTCGATCAAACTTCTAATAATTCTTCCGTTCAATTTGATTGTCATGTTTTAACTTAATGTAGAGTTTTAAAAAAATAAATTAAATTTAATGGTTTTAAATTAAAGATATGTAGAATGTATCAAAGTATAATCTTAGGATTTTAAACATGTCGTGTGAAAAGTTCGAAATAAAGAATTATAAAAAAAAAGGGAAAATTGTTTTGAAACCGACTAAAAATAAAAAAGACTAAGAAGTATACACTGACTATACCCTATAGCTTGTCAAAAGTCATAGAATGTATACATTGACTATACAATATAACATACCTATACGCTATACATAAAGCTATATACTAACTGTACATTATGATACCTTAGAAAAGTATACAGACTATACAATATAACATACTTATACATGAGCTATACAATGACTACACATTATGATACACTCAAAAGACTGAAATATAGTTTAACTATACATGAAGTATACATTGACTATTTAATCTTGATCAACTCAAAATCACCTCTAAATAGTTTCAAATTTTAGATATGAAATTCTCTCGATATTTTAAATTCTTTGATATATAATTTGCTCGAAACGACTCACATTTAATGTAAGTCGATTTAAAAAATAAAAGAAGAGGGAAAAGCCGCTAGAAGAATCATCAGCAACAACAAGAAGAAGACGAAGCATGCCAAATTTTGTAAGAAAAAAGTGCTGAATGACCATTTATCATAATATAAATAGCTTATTATTATTTTAAGTGAACTATTTTTATGTAAAAAATATAATTTTAATGGACGTTTGGTATAATTTGTCTAAAGAAAAATAGAATAAATAAATTAAAATTGAGAAATAATTACTCCATATGTCATAATTTATGTGGTACTTTTCGTTTTTTGAGAGTCAAACAGTTTAAATTTGACTGAAAATTTCCGCGTGGAATCTTCAATTTTTTTGAAATGAAATTTATGTATTTGTAAATTACATAAAAAGTGTTATAAGTCACAATAATTGATAATTCAAAATAATTAAAAGTTACCGTTAAAGATATAATTATTTGAATTTAAAAATTTAAAAAGTGTCACATAAATTGAGACGGAGTAACTGATTATCTAAAAAATTACATGAATAGAGACATAAAGTCAACTTTGAAGTTCTATCCTTTTTCTTTATTTTGGTGGAGTTAATAATTTTGTCCTAAAACAAAGAATAATTTTAGTGGCCAAAAAGGTGCTCAATTCAATATTCCGAAATGTAAGAAGCAAATACCATTTTATTCTTTTTTTTTTAAGAAGCAAATATCATTTTATTCTTTTTTTTTTGTACAGAAGCAAATATCTATCATTCAAAAGAATATAATATTAGGTGACTATTCTTTTTCTCTATGGTCCACAAAAAAAGGCTTCTCTCTTTACAAGAAAAACAACCAAAGGAAAAAGAAGAAGAAAGAATGGTTATCCTTGTTCATGATGTTTATTTTAACTATTTAGTATTCACTATTTACTTATCTGCTTAAGTTAAATACGTGCAAGATAAATATGTTATAAAGATAAATTATTCTCTACATAAACTTTTTTTTCCAGAGTTTGAATTCAATTGTCTTGATTAAAAGTAGAAGAGTTTCAACCATCCACAACTCTTCATTGAGGGATATCTGAATCCATCCTATTATATATTTTATATGTTTTCACTCGATAATTGATACTTATTTTCACGCCTTATTAATGATGACTATATTCTATGATTTGAACCTGATAACTAATAAGAAATGAATATTGATCGAACTCAAGCCCAACAATTAATTCAAGAGGTAAGAATAGTCCAAATCATAAGATGAAAATATATTTGGCTTGAGGATAAGGGAATACAATTTCGAAATTCAATTCTGAATTAGTTTATTCTACATTTTGTTGAGTTTTAAATTTTGGAATTAGTTATATTATAATTATAATATTATTTTAATCGCACACTGCTGTAGATAAGATAATAATTCGAGGATTACTAATCCCTTAACTAAAGAACAAAATGACATACATTTGCCTTTATCTAGAATTTTTCTCCTAAACCTTTTAAACAAGACAAGGTTAAAATTGGGGATAAGGGTCTGAAAAATACTTCAACTTTGGTCGAATTTGCTGTTGCGATACTAAATTTTCATGAGGACTTATTACCTCCCTAGACTATTTAATACTGTATTTTAAACATATATATTTGCCCACGTGGACATAAAAAATAATGCAAAATTATAAATAGTAATGTGTCCACGTGGGCACATACATACCTTTAAAATACACTATTAAATAGTTTAGGGGGTAAAAAATACGGTATTAAATAGTCTAGGGAGGTAATAGGTCCTCATGAAAGTTTAGTATCGCAACAACAAATCCGACCAAAGTTGGGTATTTTTCAGACTATTATCCCTTAAAATTGCAAACAAAAGTTTATCCCAAGTTTTATCTACTTTACACCAAATACTATATGTTTCATTTATATTAATACATCTCATTTTTTGTCCAATAAACTAAATATCTATCAATAAAAGTATATGCATTAAATAATTCTGCCAGTATTAATTTCGCTATTACAATTTCGGTATTATAAGCCTCGAAATATCATATTCTCTAACCAAACAATCTCTAAATACCCCTTAATCCATTGATGTAGAACTCAACGTCCTCCTCTAATTAAACATCATAATTGAATATCTGAATCATAAACAATACAAGATGACGACTCAATATCATGCTAAATAATAAATTGGATAATTATAACTATAATATTATGATGTAAAAATAAATAAAACTCGAATCTAACTAATACTTAAAAAAAAATCCTATCATTCCACCACAATTTTCGATGAAGGAGAGAAGAGAAAAGATATGTTTATTTATTAGCAAATGGGCTGATAATTGTGCAAAGGGTCCTCTCTTATCTTTTATATACTTTGTAGTCTTGCCAAAGTGACCTTTCCTTCGTGCAACATCAAATCAAACATAATAGGATTTTTTTTTTCATCCAAACATATAATGATGGCTTCTATGTTAAATAATAATAAAATATTAATTTAAGTTAAATTATTAAAAAAATTATTAGCTACGAGCTATTTAATGATACATTAATAACAAATTTCTTCAAAACCAGTTTTGGAGTGAATTAATTCTCCTCTTGAAGTTGTAGCAACTAGGTGAGGCATAATTCCTCGATCGCTCACAACTTTTTGCTTAGATTTTTATCGTTACAAAATTATATTGTATATTTCTATTTTTATTCCTGATTATGAATTAATTCATTGTAAATTTTAGGGTGTATTTGATACAAAAGATTGATATAAGTAAAAAATATTATTCTAAAAACTTTTATATGTAATTTAGACAAATATTACCGAAGTGAAGGTAAAAAAGTGGGGTGTTGGGCTACAAACGTAAGGGTAAAGATAAGGTGTACATGTTGGAGAAGGGAATAATGAGGAAAATGACTTTCCGTCTTTTAATCTCTTTTCTGTGAGCTCCTCTCCTTACAGTCAAGTGACTTTCACTCCTTAATAAAAAAAAGCCTGAACTCTAACAAAAGTAGGGAAAACAAGTTGCACAAATAACATTCGATTTATTGCCTCCTCCCTCCACCACCACCCCGAACCCCTACTTCTCACCACATTCCCCATCATATATACTTTTTTGCTAGATAACATATAAATACTCTTGAAATAATATTTTCTTGCTTACTTACCAAACACTAAAAAATAATCAAGAAACTCACTAATAATCTAAGAAAACATTTTGTAAAAAAATATTTTCCTAGAAATATTTTCCTTCGTACCAAACACACCGTTAATTTAATTTGTTTTTTTATCGACTATTCATGGTGGGGGGTAGGAATGAACTTCCTACGTCTCTATGGATGTCGAATAATTTAAAGATGGCCTACAAAAGTGAATCTCCTTTCCTCTTTATCATTTTGTTAGTACATTTTAACCCCATATGAATTATTGTTTGTTAGTTGTAATTTATCTTTGTACACATGTTTTCAAGGTAGTACCAAGGTTTAGTTTAGTACCACTATATATTAGTGTACTTCATTAATAATTAAATTACTTATAAGCGCGTAAAACTCATATGATCACTAACTTATAATAATGTCAAGATCATAGTGTAATACATAAAATCACAACTATATCTATCTCTATAGTGTTATCAAGACATTTGTCGGTTCTAAATGAGAACGACAACTCATTATGTAGAGTATACGTTCTTACACAACAAGATAAGTTCATCTTTATTCAAAATTTTAATTACATATATGGGAAAAAAAGTCTGAAGAGGAGAGATGGATCTTCAAGAAATGAGCGAGAACTCCTGATTGCTTAGGATGTCGTATTTTCCATCTCGATACCTATGTAAATCAAGTATAAATAAAATTTGATAAAATTCTTAGACTTCATTTATCTCAATTCAAATCTTATAACATCTAAATCAATTCCAAATCCCATGATAAGAAAATATCGTTGTTTGAGAAAAACACAAAAAATAAAGGAGATAATATTGCTAGTTGCTACTTTGGCCTTTGGAAGGAGAATATAGACATGGGGTTGTGTATTTTAGATTGAAAAGGACATAGAATAACGATAGATAACAATGGGTTTTTTTTTCTTTTGGAAGGGGGGTGAGGATTTGAGCTAAATTATATATGAGGAAAAAAGAAAAAGAAATCATATAGCAATTATAATATGCCTTTTACCAACATGGGTTGTGGTGCATTGGTGGGAGCACTTCACCCTTAACCAGAGGTCTCGAGTTCGAGCCCTAGGTATGGAGCGCCACCCACGAATAGGCCCTACAGAGTGCGATACAAATTTAGTCGGAGCTCCAATGTAAGCTTCGGTGGAAAACAAAAAAAAATCTAATATGCTTTTTTCTTTGTCATTTATAGTTTGGTAGATGCCATAGCACATGACCAAAAGAAAGATAAGTAAGTGAATGTTGGTTCAATGATTGGAAATGTGAAAGACAAAAAATGGAGGGTCATTTTTCTTTGAAGATAAGAGGGAACCTATTATATAATGAATGTAGTATTTGTATGAATGTGAAATAAAGGGAAATGAAAATTTAAATAAATTTTTTTTATTGGATATATTGGAATCTTGTTCCTAATTGATTAAAGAGAGGAAAAGTTATGTGCTTAAAAGGATAGAGAAGAAGACAAGTCTCGCATCGCTTGGTTACTCATTCTATAGTATTACGTTATAACACAAGATAAGCCTTTTCTTTTAGGCTAATTCATCTTAATTCAAAATTTTAGTTACATTATTAGTGAATTCTTGATTGCTTAGGGCGTCACATTTTCAGTGTCGATACTCGATACTATGTAAAACAAGTATAAATAAAACTCTTAGACTTCATTTATCTCGATTCAAATCTTATAACTCTACAGGTAAGTAATTCAACACCTCAAATACTTATAACATCTTGAATTGAGTAAGTAAATTCAACACCTTAAATATTTATAACATCTTGAATTGAGCAAGTAATTCAACACCTCAAATACTTCAGGTTCGAGCTTGAGAATGAATATGTAGTGATCTATGAAGCATAAAAAGAAACGCCCACTGTGGGGCTCGAAGGTTCGAGCCTTGAGAATGAATGTAGTGATCTATGAACGAGCTTGAGAATGAATATGTAAATGAATATGTAGTGATCGAGCCTTGAGAATGAATATGTGGCGTAAAAAGAAAAAAGAAACGCCCAGAGAATGAATATGTAGTGATCGAGCCAGTGGCGTAGCTACCCTTATGTCAGGGTGTCCAATTGGATACCCTTCATCGGAAAATTATATCGTATATACAAGTAAAATAATAAATAAAATGTCTAAATAACATATTTTGGACACCCTTGACACAACAATATGATGTAATCTAGTGGTTTCAGGCGCCTTGAAAGAGTAAAAACACACAAACTTAAAGTGTTTGTGTGTTCGAATTTCACTAGTAACAATTTTTTTTTCACTTTTTCACTACGTGAAATTTCTGGCTCCGCCACTGGATCGAGCCTTGAGAATGAATATGTGGAGAAAAAAGAAAAAAGAACGCCCACCGTGGGGCTCGAACCCACGACCACAAGGTTAAGAGCCTTGCGCTCTACCAACTGAGCTAGACGGGCTTTGTTGTTAGATTTTATTACTCTTAATATTTTTCGCAATATTTTCCTTCCAGACTCAAAAATACAAATTCCCTCCTTTCGATTTATGCGACACAATTTTCTTATTAGTTTTTTTTTTTTTTTTTAAAATGATACTTTTTCTATTTATTAATGTAACTTTAAACTTCCATTTTGCACTTAATGACATGCTTTTATAGAAACGTTTACAGTGTATTATAACAGAAAAATCTTAGCTTTTGAAAACTAAAATCTTTACATAAATGATAGTTGAAAAGTTAAGAAAGTTATATACTCAAAAACATGTAGAAACATTGGTCCAAATATGTAGAGTCTCAAAATTTTGTGAAAAAATATATGTGCTCAAGATTCTTCTTTTATACTTTCTAGAGCACTTGAACAAGCAATTTGCTTATAGAATACAATACCATGTATATATATATACAGAGGCTAATCTAGGATCTAGAGTGAGCGGTTCAGTACGACTATAATCTATTATTATATGTATATATTTCAAATTCTTTTTTGTATATGTATACGTAGCTCAAGTCAAAAGCAATGAGTTCAATTGAACCACTTAACTGGACCAAGACCCACCTCTGTACATATATGTGTTGGACCAAATGTGTCAAGCAAAAACTAGTATATCATATGTATACATAGCTCTAGTAAAAAATCAAGGAGTTAAATTGAACCATTAGACCCGCCTATGATCCGCCTTTCTACGTATATGTGTTGTACCAAATGTGTCAAGCAAAAGCTATTTGTACCTTATGTATACATAGCTCGAGTCAAAAGCAAAGAGTTCAATTGAACCACTGAACATGTCCTAGATCCGCCTCTGTAAGTTTATATGTTGGACCAAATGTGTCAAGCAAAATTTATGTATAATATGTATAAAGCAAAGAGTTCGATTGAACCACTGAACCCATCCTAGATCTGCCTCTGTTAACGTATATGTTTTGTACCAAATGTGACAAGTAAATGCTACTTACACCGTATAAGGTATGCATAGCTCGAGTCAAAAACAAAGAGTTCAATTGAACCACTGAACCCGCCCAAGATCCGCCTTTGTATGTATATGTGTTGGACCAAATTTGTCAAAGCAATACAAGGAAGCTGAACAACATGAACATCAAGTGAAAACCAGCTCTTCTAAAAGATCATTCAATATAAGATCCTCCAACTCCAGTCCACCACACACAGCATCAAATTGAAGGTTCATCCAAGTTTCATCTTTTGCTAGATCACGGCTCACAGCATCGTCAATTGGTTGATCATTCTTCATTTCAGATTCGAAACACGAGTTTACATCTTTCCATACCTCACCAAGGACATGGTAGCCAATAGGCATCGTATGGATATGAGAATGACACGTTAACAACTTTGGCCAGTAGGAACATGATCTCTCATAAATTTGTAACAAGACTTCATTGATCAAATCAAACAAAAGTAGTTGATCACAAGTAACACCCTCTTGATCAAGTAAACAATAACCTTCCACTTCATCAAATAATGAAGGATTCACTGGTTTATCAGCAGAATGCCATTTCCCTATAAACTTATGTCCACTGAATCCTGATAGTTCTAGTACATCTTTTACATAATTGAATTCAGATTCATATCTTTTATCAACCTGAATTTGCAAAATTCTGTTCAGATCACTCGATGACAATCCTTTTTTATCGGTATTAACTGCATCCTCTTCTGCACCTGTGGAATATCAGTATTAGTTTGCTAAAGAAACTGAAGAAACGTACGTATTTTATAGAGATATATAACTAACACAGCATGGATAATACATGAAGACACGTACATAATTTACATGTTTTACGTATAAAGTATCAAACTTTGGTATGTTTGGCATCATTTCAATTTTTACATCAGGACCAAGACATGTTTGGAATGTGTCCAAATTAATAGTTTTCTTAGAAACAACAACGTACCCAGTGTAGTCCCACACATTGGGTTCTGGGGAGGGTAGAGTGTGCGCAGACCTTACCCATACCTGAGAGGTAGAGAGGCTGATTCCGATAGACCCTTAGTTCAAGGAAAAACAAATCAAAGCAATCCAAAAAAAGAAGTAACGGATGTGAAAGTATAACAAAGCATTCTGAGCAGTAACTATAACAAAATAGTACGATAATCAAAGTACAAGAAACAACAGATAGATCAATGCATAACATAGAGAAGAATATATAGATTGCCTCGAATAAGATACCTTTAGCTGCCGAGAGCCCAGTTGCACCAGAAGTAGCATTCTGAAAAATCATATCAGGCAGAGGAACAGGAATTGGTTTATCTAAGTTTGAAACAACAGAAGAGGTTCCCTCGATAATGTTTTCAACTGAGGAAGAGTTCTCGCGAGTCCTTAAGCCACCAAAGTCATCAAAACTCTCGCTGACATCAAGAAAAATCGTACTCTTGGAGTCTGAATTATATCCCTCCTCAGTATGGTTTTCGGAACCTAAAGGGATATCTAGGGACTTCTGTTCATTGGACTTGGAAATTCCTACATATAAGTTGCTGCTCGATGTGGCTCTGTCTAGTGTATACGAGGATCCACGTTCAGGAGAGTCATCAAACTTGAAAGAGTTGTAATATGTGAGATCAGGCATAGAGAGAATCCTATCGAGACCTATAGGACTACTTCTAGCCGGTGAAGGTGATCTAGATGTTCTAAAGCTCAAACGATCAGAAATGTGATGTTTTTCTTCCCTATAGAAAGATGAATCAAGTAATCGATTATGTTTGTGCAATGACTCATTAACAGATAATGTTCTCCTAAAGGATTTCATTTTTTCACTCTTGGTAAATGGAGAATTGCTATGAGCAAAAGTACTTCCCTTTTCAATATCCTTTGATGATCTATGACCATGTGGAACCTTATGAAGGACAGCATCCATGACAATACGACGCCTCTCCTTTCTACTCTCCTCGAGTGCATATCTTATTTTTTGCTTTAGATTCTTAAAACGATTGAGGATGAGTTTACTACTCTCACGGTCTTTCTTTTCTGCACGAGGTGAACAAGCAGAGGCATTATCAAATGATTCAGCTCTTCTGATCAACGCGTGTTTTCCAATGTCATCATCATCGCTACTCAAATCCGTTGATGTCACTGAGTGGCTATTAAATCCAGCAGAACCAGACACCTCACTACCAACTTGTGACTGATCATCTTCCCCTTTAGCATGATGACCACATTCCATCTTGTTCTTATGTTTCCTTGACCTGACAGCTTTTCTTCCTCGTGATCTACGCGAAGGAAATGAAATCGACTTTATAAATCCAAGCATCAACTTGGATGAGTCATTTCTCATGTTTTCTAATTCCATAGGCTCTTGTACTGCACGCTCGCGTATTTTTTTGGTGGGAGGGTCTAATAGACTAGCAACAGAATAATTAGAATGCTCCAAAGTCTTGTCATTTATAGGATTTTCATGAGAAGATTGTAGATCAGCAAGGTCTAGATGTTGAATAGAATTAGTTCTTTCGAGCTGTATAGGACAGGATGAACTTCTCCGGTGCCTGCTCTTTCTTTTAGACGTCTCTTCTTGAGTAATCAGAGATCTTATTCGAGATAACATTGAACTTTTGGACACTTGATTAGGTTCTTTGTTTTTCGACACAATCTGAAATGTTACAGCCGATGACATAGTCAGTTAGCGCGCATATATGTACATAATGTAGCAAGAAGCTGTCAACGGAGAGCACAAAAACAGAAACTTGAAAACCTCTCGTATACTATCTGGCAAACTTACCGGGCAATTCTCAGTAGCAGTTGCATTATCCCCTAGAGCTTCAACCACTGGAAAAGTGAAAACAGTTAAACAGTATGCAATATGCAACATACAACTTCACCATCTATAGGCTTAAAACTTCAAACAATGAAAGAAAATAGTGATCCAATACTACACTAAGCCTCTAATAGTCGTAGACGAACCACCTATCCTTTTTATTGAAAATGCCTTAGATATAAAGACGACGACAAACTGAACATCTAACATGACATGCTTAAGAGTCTAATAAACATAAAAAACTATTTTGTTCTCTTTTTTTCTCTGTTCTTTCCTCACCAGCAACTCGCTTTCCACCCTTCCTTTTGCGCGGAAGGCGTTTCCTGTGAAGTATCCACATGCATCCCGGAGGATTTTCCGGACTAATACTAGGATCTTGGTGCTGCAATCCCTTTCCCATTGTGTTATAGTAGAACCGAATTGCCTTTATTCTGAAGGCCTAGCGAGTTCCTTTTCTTTCCTCAGTCTTCCTACACCTGAACCATATGTAGGAAGACAATTAGCTAAAAACCAATAGATGATCAAACAAAATAACAACAATTCACTTATTCAAACTTTCCCCATTTCAATTACATCTAGTAAGATCTATAAGGTGTGTTTCACTTTCAAATCTCATAATATGGGCATCTCAAAGTGAACAGATAAACAATCAATCGGTTGTTTCAAAGTTACTTGGTATCTGTGCTGGTGAAGGTAATAGTACCCTGTGATATATGTCGAGGTGCATGTAAGCTGACCCAGACAACACCGTTATACATGAAAAAAAGGATTAATACATGAGTAACAGAGTAAGTTTGTCTAGACAGCGTATTTCTTCATCCTTAACTAGAGGTCTCGGGTTAGAATCTCTCTGGATACATAGTAGCGTTTGTTAGGGATTGTTTTACCACCAATGTGGAAAAGTTTGTCTAGACATAAAAATAAATCAAAATAGTATCTTTGCAATTGTAAGTTTGCGCATGACGCCCTAATCACTTTCGAACCCAACAAGTATAAGATACCAGATGATTAAACCAAAAACAAAAAATCTTCCCATTTTTTTTATTTTTTTGACAAAGCAATTTTCACATCCATACCATAAGATTAAAAGAAAAGACACATAAGGGGTATAAAATAATCATAGATGAATCCAATATATATGCAATGTAATATATTAAATGGTGCACTTACAGATTTTTGAATTCTGAATCTGTCTCTGACATATATAAAAGAGTATTATAATTAAAATATTATCATCATCGTCAGCGTTATCGTCGTCATTATAATACCTTAGTATATAAATTGAAGCTTCACAAACATGGTTGAATTTTGCAGAGAAAGTGAAGGAAGAAGAAGGAAATGGATGGAAGAGAATTGAGAGAGAGAAAAAAATAATACTATAACTTTGTTTATTTAATTTTGGCGCCATTTACCCGCCAACCGTTTTCCGTTTCTTTCTCTAAAATTAAAATGGATAAACTTTAGGTTTTTATAAGGATTTTAATTTTAATTTTTTTTTTAAGAAAATAATTTTTAATTAGGTGCATACTCTACTTGTGGATTACACCTGATATATTGTTGTAATAAAAGAATTTAGGGAAAATTAGCAATTAAGTCATAATATCTAACATAATAAGTCAAAATAACAACACTTTAAAATATTTATTTAAAATGGCAGAATGACAATATTTTTATAAAATAATATGTATTCAGATTTTAGTATTTAAAATTATTTTTATTTATGGAAAGAGTCCTATATTGGACCAAATTATATATCAATAACTGTTTAAAGAAAAAAAAATTAAACCAATACACATTAACCTTTTTTCAACTCCATTCACGTTTCTTCCCCACTTTTCACGTTTCTTCCCCACCTTTCACGTTTCAAGTTTATCTTTCTTCAAGGTGCTAAATTGTTGTTCATCAAGAAATCTTCTTTATTGTTAAATGAAATCTATTTATTAATTCAAGCAGATTTCTCGATTGGCAAGGTAATTTCCATTATCCATTTTGATTTATTTTGATTTGA
>NW_006238947.1:694761-697341 GCF_000226075.1 Solanum tuberosum
AAAAGAAAAAATGGCAACATATGCTCTTTCAAAAACGTAACTGATGTTAAATTTTTAAAAATTAACCTTTTTGTAAATTTTTGTTCCATGATTTTCTCTATTCAGTTATTAATTATTTGTATTCTTTCAAATTAATCAAAATAAAATAAATACATAACTCAATTTTTAACAAATTAAAATATTGACATTTTAAATAAATAGTGAAACTATTGCTAAGGAATCCCATTAAAAGCTAAAATATTGTTGTTTTGAAAATTTTCCCAAGAATTTAACTAGGCAATTCATTTGCTACATCCAGAAACAAGATTTTTCCCACTGCAATGAGAAATTCTGAATTTATATAATTCGCAACCGAATTATACAAGTTTCTGCATTTATACAATTAGAAGCCGAATAGCAAAATTTAAGAAACTATAGCCGTGAATCGTAAATTTTTAAAACTGTAGCTAAATTAAATAATATACTATAAATGTTTGTCATTTCGCATAATTTCCCCTTTACGTTGATTCACCAAGACTTGTGAATATGTACATGGGCTTGTCGATCACATGCTAGTTTGATCCACGAATCTTTGATTAGCCTGTTGGGCTGAAATTTCAGGCCCAAAATCCTGTACTCTCTTGTGTAGTATAAATGCACATTAAGCCCAAAATGTAATCATTGTTGTTTCTTCACCTTTCTATGTTCCATTGATGATAATTGTTCAAACATGTAATGCTAAGAGGAAGGATTTTGTTTCGAAATCGCTTATTTTTTTGATTTAATATGTTTTACTTGAGTTGAGGGATTTTCGAAAATAACCTCTCTACCTTCACAAGATAGGAGTAAAGTCTACGTATATATCAAATTTTCAAGACTTCACTTGTAAAATTATACTGAATATATTGTTGATGTAATTGTACATAGTTTTCTACCGCTGGCTATTCTTATAGAAAGATTAGGATATTAGGTGTGTAATGCATTATTAAAGTTTAGGGATAATACATATTTTTCCTCATCAAATTGAACCATATATATAGTTATATTAGTTTGAATATTATTTTTGGTGATATCCTTTACTTATTTTTCTTACACATTCTATATATATATTTAAGTCAAACTTACTGGAATTTTTAACTTCACCACTAGAAAAGAGAACATAGAATGAATGTCCGCTAGCCACATTTTAGCTCTATCTTTGAAAAATAGTTATTACACTAAAGTTTCAAATTTTACAAATGAACTTCAAACTTTATTCAAAAGTTTTACGTGTAACATTTAAAATTATAGATCCATAATTATTTTTTTAATTATAAACGCTAAAAAGTAACTATTTGTAAATATTTCTGGGGATGGAAGAAGATAAAGAAAGACTATGTTGGAGATAAGAGGCTGCATTCACACAAAAAGGGAACCACTCATGTTAACATTGTAAACCAAGATAAGAAAGAGGAGAATGGACTCCTTACAGACAAGTTGGGCCAGCTATCTATTGGGCTCGTTTGATTTGAATTGATATGATATTGGAATTGACAACTCACAAGATATACACAGCTCACAAGATACACAGCTGTAGAAAAGAATAATTGTATATATGGTAAAGAATAAAATCATCCAGAATTAGAGTAAATACATTGATTCTGTTTTACATTTCCTTTTCAGCAATTACATGTATAAATAGTGCTAGAAATCTGTACATTAATCATAAGAAAATACATAAAATTTTCCATACATTCTGTCTTATATTCCTACATGGTATCAGAGCAGTAACATCATCTGCTAGCTCACATCTTTTTAACTCTTCGATTATTCTGTTCTTCATTCCTTTCAAAGATGCCAAACTCCACTTCTGAGAGCACTGAAGGTACTCCTAATACAAGTGTTCAATAAGACAATGGAATCACCATTGACAACTCTCATCCATACTTTCTTCATCCATCTGATGCACCAGGAATGGTCCTGGTCAATACTCATTTTAATGGCAAAGGATATCCAGGATGGAGAAGGTCTATTCTTATCTCTCTTTCAGCAAACAACAAGTTGGGTTTCATAGATGAAGCTTGTCCTGCTCCAACCTTGACTGATCCGACCTTTAAACTCTGGAGTCGCTGCAATGATATGGTAACATCTTGGCTTTTAAATTCTCTTTCTAAAGACATTGCTTCCAGTGTTCTTTATTCCAGAACAACCAAAGATCTTTGGTCAGATCTTGAACATAGATTTGGCCAGCCCAATGGGGCAAAATTGTATCATCTGCAGAAAGAATTAGCAGATTTAATCCAAGGATCTACTGATATTGCTGGATACTTCACCAAGATGAAAAGGTTATGGGATGAGTTAGACACTCTAAACGCTAATATGCTTTGCACCTGTGAGTGTTCATGTGAAGGAAAAAAGAAGATGATTCAATTCAAAGGAGATGAGAGGCTCATTCATTTCCTCATGGGACTGAATGATACCTATGCACCTGCCAGAAGCAATATTCTTATGATTAATCCATTACCCACTGTGAACCATGCATATTCTCTCTTGATGCAGGATGAAAATCAGAGAGAAAATCATCTATCTTCTCAGTTTCCTGGAGATAGCTCTTCCTTCATG
>NW_006238947.1:700184-712213 GCF_000226075.1 Solanum tuberosum
AGAGAGTAAGGAAATTAGTAAAACGATTCAACTTTAACTGATAGTGAATAAATCAAATATATATAGAGCTAAGTAAAGTCATAAAACAAATATATATGCCATCCAAAACATGAAAATGTGCAAATGCCTATCAAGATATGCCTCCCGCAATTGGTAACTTTAAACCAAACTTAAAACAGCCAATCCACCATTCATGTCTTTTAAGCACAAAATTAATAGTCAAGTTCAACAGGTTTAAGCTACAAAACATTACTTTTCAATCCCTGATCCTTCCACAGTTTACCCAGCCATCACTAAATAATTTAGAAGGAAACTTGTACATAAAACTCTACTAACTAATGGATTAGGGAAAGATGTTGAAATCTATATTTTTTGTGCGCATAGAGATAAGATAGGAATCTACCGAGCATGCCTAGGATCATGATTTTTCTTACACTATTTTTTTTTTTAGAAAAAAATGTAACCTGCATAACATTTCTAACTTAGCAAGAACAACACTCGGTCTCTTTTAAACATATTTTACATATGAATTCATGAGCTGCAAAATTTCATCATATAAAGTCATCAAATAAACATTTAACTTGGACCGACATACTGATTTCAAGTGAAGATTTAATCACCTAATGAAACGAAACCATTTCTTAAATAAATGACAGCTAAAACCTGAAAGGAATATGGCTTCAGATCTATACAGAACTCGAACGAATTTTGTAGTCACATATAATAATTTTAGCTAAGTAAGTAACGTTAATGGCAAGTCGTGATTTTCTTATGATACGAATAACAGTTTAATGTCACCTGTTGCGGGCAGTGAATGAGAGCTAGAGCGAGTCCGACATCTACTCCCATCTCCTTCTTAAAACTCTCTTCTGAACAGAATATAATATGACCTCTATTAGCACTAATATTAAACAGAGATCGAGTAGATGTTTTTAAGAGAATCTGTTGGAGATAAGAGGCTGCATTCACACAAAAAGGGAACCACTCATGTTAACATTGTAAACCAAGATAAGAAAGAGGAGAATGGACTCCTTACAGACAAGTTGGGCCAGCTATCTATTGGGCTCGTTTGATTTGAATTGATCTGATATTGGAATTGACAACTCACAAGATATACACAGCTCACAAGATACACAACTGTAGAAAGAATAATTGGATATATGGTAAAGAATAAAATCATCCAGAATTAGAGTAAATACATTGATTCTGTTTTACATTTCCTTTTCAGCAATTACATGTATAAATAGTGCTAGAAATCTGTACATTAATCATAAGAAAATACAGAAAATTTTCCATACATTCTGTCTTATATTCCTACAGACTAAGAGGTCAAAAAGTAATTATGTGAAGGAGTTGTGTCTTATTAGTGTGAAAAATAATATTTTCAGTATAATCATGAGGAGTCATGTGTTAAAATTAATTTGCCTTTATACTAATTAGTTACAAAAATGAGGAAAAATAATCTTCACATAAAATAATCTGATTTTATTAATGTTCATTTTTCTTGGTGGTGGATGTTCATTTAATTTGTTGAACTTGAGTTATAATTATATTTTTCCTTTTTTTCCCACTTTTCTTTTTATATAAATATAGATAGGATGATAATAATTGTTGATAACAATATAGTGAATGCTTAGAGATTAAGATGACAATTGACAGCTGCAATTATGTCTTTTTTGTGAAGTATGTAGTTGACCACAAGGCTAGCTTATTAATTATTTTGCTTTTCTTTTAAAAAAAAAATGCATAATGAAAAATGATTGTCAAAGTGAAATTGTATATTAAAAGTTTGTTGAATTCAGATTTCAAGTCAATTATTTAATTAAGTTTCCTCTAATCAATTTTAATTTCCTTGGTTTAACATAAGATGTTGGAAATTGATTACAAGAATCCAAAATTTAATAACACCTTTATTCCATTTTTTTGTTTTGTTTTGGATAATAATATGATTAATGACAAAGTCAGAAGATGTGGATTGTTGAAGAATATGGCAAATAAGTAAAAGGGCCTAAGTAAAACAATAAAAAGGTTTAAAATAGTTAATTTCTTCACCACTGACTTAGAAGCCAATTTGTTTTTAGAAAAAATTGTTTAGTAAGTGCCCACTAAAATATTATTATATACTCTCTATTTAACCGTCATTTTAGCTTAAAAAATTATTTTACATAAAAGATAGAATAGAAGAGATTTAAAAATCTAATTAAAATAATCTGATTTTATTAATGTTCCATTTTCTTGGTGGTGGATGCTCATTTAATTTGTTATGTATGTATTAAAATGAGCCTAACTTTACATTGTTTGGTTACAAAAAAATGGAAAAAAATAATCTTTACAATTCTATTACTATATTTTTTTCCCATTAATTGTCATATTTCATTTTTAAATAGTTAATTTTAATTTATTTTTGGAGCTAAACTAAACTAACTTAATATTTTAAAATTTACAATTTAGTTATTGAAAAACTAAATGAAAAGAACTATTATGTTACAATTCTTCTTTATCAATATGATGAATAATATATCTTAAAATATTGGTCAAAATTAAGTTAATTTAACTTATGGATCGGAGGGAGATCGAATAATTTTTTTCTTCTCTTTTCCAACATAAAACATAGCATTACCAATACAATCTTTGGTTCATGTTTTGCTTTTTTCGCAAAATCAATATACGTACAAGTTATGAGGAAATTTATGTTATTTGTGCAGAGTATGTAGAAGACTATATCTTACATATAACTAAATTTTATATAACTAATTTATGAATAGCTAATTTATGTATTATTAATACCAACATGACTTTAATCATCCTTGAGTTAATTAATCCCGCCGGAAAGGTAGGATAAATGACACCAAATTTGATGGAATAAGTTTATGTTCTGTTTGGTTAAAGTTACAAATTTATCTTGACATTTTTAATCAAATAAAATATAAATTTAATCCAAACTTAATCTTATAATATTCCACCTTTATCTCCATGATCAAACAAATCCAAAGGTTGATAGCAATTTAATTTGGTAAACTTGAGTTATTACATTTTTCCTTTTTTTCCCCACTTTTCTTTTTATTTATAGGATGATAATAATAATTGTTGATAACAATATAGTGAATGCTTAGATATTAAGATGACAATTGACAACTGCAATTTATTTATTCTTTTTGTGTGTGTGTTTTGTGAGGGATGTAGTTGACCATAAGGCTAATTTGTTATATCTTATATTTCAAAATAAGTGTAATTTAATTTTAGCAATAATATTTTATATTCCTAAATATGTGTTATCTTCGAAATTTAAGAGAAAATTAATATATATATATATATATTTTTAATAATACACTTATACTATATCTTTTGAATAGTGTTCAGTTTTTAAGAGACATTTATTAAATATAAATAGTTCAGTAAACTATATATTATACTTATTGATCTCTTAATGAGCGTAATACTTGCTAAGATAACAAGAAAAAATAAATTTTAAAGTGAATTTGTATTTAAAAAAGTTATTGAAATTCATATTTTCAAGTCAATTATTCATTCAAGTTTCCCCTATTCAATTTTTAAAATTCCTTGACTTTTATAAAAAGAGGATGGAATTGGAATCCACATAATAATACCTTTATTCCAATTTTGTTTTTTATAGATAATAATGCGATTAATGCTAAAGTCAGAAGATGTTGAGTGTTGGAGATGTCAAAGCAAAACAAAAAATAAAAAAGTTTAAAAATAGTTAATTCTGTCACCACTATCTTATAAGTCAAATTATTTTTAAAAATTCAATATCCAATAAAATATATTTTTATATAAAATAGATTATTTTATGAAATATAAATAGGGGAAGAAATATATAAGCTATGATTGGTCTCATGCCAAGCATTTAGCCAGCTGGATTCATATCTCCTGCAGACATGGCACCCAAATTATTATTTTTTCTTGACACAATTATCATCTTAGTTATCATGCCATTATTTAAAAAAATAAATCAAAATATGTTTTTTATTTTAATTTATGTGATATAATTTTTAAGAAAATTGATATTAATGCTCATTCTACTACTCGCTCCATCCAACAATAGTTATATACTATACTATTTTGGGATTTAAACAATACTTGTCCACTTTATAAAATCAATAAATAATTTTACACTTAGTTTCTAATTTATCATTATCATTTCTATTTTTAGTTTCTTAAGAATTGTGTAAAGTCAATAGTAAACAAGTATTGTTGGTCAAACAGAGTATTAATAAGTTAATTTATTAAATCACATAAATATTTAATTAATTATAAATTTATGTCTAATTAAATAATGTCACAAAAAAATTATAATAGAGAAAAATTAATTTTGATTTTGCTTTGACCCCATTCAATATTCTCATATTCCACAAGTTGCTCCATTTGACTTTTCAAAATCAAAGTACTATATTAATAATTATTCAAAAATGAACACGCTTTGGCTTTTACCTTAGCCTTAACTCCTAAAATTCGGTAAAAAAAATAAAATTCTTCGATAATTGATAAAAAAATTATTTTTCACTTTAGCTAACTAAAAGTATGTGATATTTAATCACTTTTTAAAACTATATTATCCCCGAATATGATAAAGTTATACAAATTTAACCGAATCGAACCAAATCAACAATAAACCGAACCAAATCGACAATAAAGTTATACAAACTGAAAAAATTAAAAAAAATCAAAATCAAACCGAACCAAATCGACAATAATCAAACCACGATTATTTTTTTCATTGTTTGGTTTTAAAAATTTAAAAACCGATTAAATTGATTTTAATTTTAGTCAATAACTGAATCATGAACACCCCTACCCCTACCCCCTCCCCCACCCCACCCCAAAGGGAAAAAAAACTCCTGACTTCTCACCCATCGCCCAAAAGAAAAAACAAAAAATCAAACAAAAACGTTATAGAGCTGAATGTCAACGCCCCACCCAAAATAAATAAAAAAAAGTATATATATATATAATTAATTAGTGAACTGCCCACCCAAAACACAGTATCAATTTTTTTCTATTTTTTATTTTTAGCAAAATTCAATTAATATAATATTCCACTTTTTTTTTTGGATTATCAAAAGTCAATTCTTTCTCTTTCCTCTTACATCTTTTTCTTCTCCATTTAAATCCTCATGCCATAGCACTTCCTCTGAACTTTAAAAAAAAAAACAAAAAAAAAATCACATTTCTTCCTAAAAATTCAATCTTTATGAATCTTTTATGATCAAAATCTTATCTTTTTTGTTGATTTGTTGATTTTAGTAGAAATAATTTCTGGGTTTTTCTCAAAAAAATGGGTAATGGAGTTAGAAAATTGAATCATTGTTTCGCCGGAGATGTTGGAGAAATATCAAAAAGACATAATGATTTGAACCTTACTGATCCACTTGATGAAGGTTTGGGTCATTCTTTTTGCTATATCCGACCCGACCCGTATTCAAAACCCCACCTGTTTTCTGATGATTCATCTTCTTCTTCAACCACCACCACTATTTCCAGTGCCACCAGCACCACCACCACGGCGGCGTTCTGTACAATCTCCGGCGCTTCCATATCGGCAAACACTTTCACACCTTTGTCAACGGCACACGTTGACTTTTCTGCTCATGTAGATAAAGCTTCAGCTTTTGAGAGCTCTCAGTTTTTTTCATCTATCCCTCTGCAGCCAATTCCGAGAGGTGTTTTTCATTCCGGCCCGATCCCGGCCCGTGTATCAAACACGGGCTTAGGTTCCGGCCCGGTAGAGAGGGGATTCATGTCGGGCCCGATTGAAAGGAGCTTTATTTCGGGCCCGATGGAGAATCAGTATGATCATATACAAAGGTATAAACTGAAATCCAAGAAATGGGGTTTGATTAGAAGTTTAAAGAAAGTGTTTTCAAGTTCTTTTTTTGGTTATAAAGAAGTGAAATTTACTGAAAAGAATAATATTAATGTTAGTGAAGTTAAATTTATAGAGAGTAATATTAATGTTGGAAATGTTTTGAGTAGTGAAAATAGTTTGGGTGATGATGATGATGAAGGAAATGATTCATTTAGAGGCCAAAATGTTCAATGGGCACAAGGTAAAGCAGGGGAAGACAGAGTACATGTTGTGATTTCTGAGGAACATGGATGGGTTTTTGTTGGGATTTATGATGGATTTAATGGACCTGATGCTACTGATTTTCTGTTGAGTAATCTTTATTCAAATGTGTATAAAGAACTTAAAGGCCCATCGCCCAAAAGAAAAAACAAAAAATCAAACAAAAACGTTATAGAGCTGAATGTCAACGCCCCACCCAAAATAAATAAAAAAAAGTATATATATATATAATTAATTAGTGAACTGCCCACCCAAAACACAGTATCAATTTTTTTCTATTTTTTATTTTTAGCAAAATTCAATTAATATAATATTCCACTTTTTTTTTTGGATTATCAAAAGTCAATTCTTTCTCTTTCCTCTTACATCTTTTTCTTCTCCATTTAAATCCTCATGCCATAGCACTTCCTCTGAACTTTAAAAAAAAAAACAAAAAAAAAATCACATTTCTTCCTAAAAATTCAATCTTTATGAATCTTTTATGATCAAAATCTTATCTTTTTTGTTGATTTGTTGATTTTAGTAGAAATAATTTCTGGGTTTTTCTCAAAAAAATGGGTAATGGAGTTAGAAAATTGAATCATTGTTTCGCCGGAGATGTTGGAGAAATATCAAAAAGACATAATGATTTGAACCTTACTGATCCACTTGATGAAGGTTTGGGTCATTCTTTTTGCTATATCCGACCCGACCCGTATTCAAAACCCCACCTGTTTTCTGATGATTCATCTTCTTCTTCAACCACCACCACTATTTCCAGTGCCACCAGCACCACCACCACGGCGGCGTTCTGTACAATCTCCGGCGCTTCCATATCGGCAAACACTTTCACACCTTTGTCAACGGCACACGTTGACTTTTCTGCTCATGTAGATAAAGCTTCAGCTTTTGAGAGCTCTCAGTTTTTTTCATCTATCCCTCTGCAGCCAATTCCGAGAGGTGTTTTTCATTCCGGCCCGATCCCGGCCCGTGTATCAAACACGGGCTTAGGTTCCGGCCCGGTAGAGAGGGGATTCATGTCGGGCCCGATTGAAAGGAGCTTTATTTCGGGCCCGATGGAGAATCAGTATGATCATATACAAAGGTATAAACTGAAATCCAAGAAATGGGGTTTGATTAGAAGTTTAAAGAAAGTGTTTTCAAGTTCTTTTTTTGGTTATAAAGAAGTGAAATTTACTGAAAAGAATAATATTAATGTTAGTGAAGTTAAATTTATAGAGAGTAATATTAATGTTGGAAATGTTTTGAGTAGTGAAAATAGTTTGGGTGATGATGATGATGAAGGAAATGATTCATTTAGAGGCCAAAATGTTCAATGGGCACAAGGTAAAGCAGGGGAAGACAGAGTACATGTTGTGATTTCTGAGGAACATGGATGGGTTTTTGTTGGGATTTATGATGGATTTAATGGACCTGATGCTACTGATTTTCTGTTGAGTAATCTTTATTCAAATGTGTATAAAGAACTTAAAGGGTTGTTATGGAATGATAAGTCAGAAACTCCCAAGAATTCGATGAGCAACGAGGTTGTTTCATTGAGGAATTCGGGTGTTAGTAAAGTGGAACATTTTGTTCCAAATCAAGAATTTGATGGGGTTTCCGGTGTTGATCATTCTGATGTCTTGAAGGCTTTATCTGAAGGGTTAAGGAAGACTGAGGCGTCGTATTTGGAGATTGCTGATATGATGGTGAATGAGAATCCTGAATTGGCCTTAATGGGATCTTGTGTTATGGTGATGTTGCTTAAGGATCAAGATGTTTATTTGTTGAACGTTGGCGATAGTCGTGCTGTTTTAGCTCAAAATCTTGAATCTGATCTTTCTGTTAGCAAGTTCAGAAGGATAAATGAGCAGAGTGTTAGCAGCATTGATGCACTCTACAGAGCTGAATCCGATCGCAAACATAATCTTGTTCCAGCTCAACTTACTATGGATCATAGCACATCTATCAAAGAGGTAACAAACCATAGCTCATTTACATAAGTAATTGCAAGAAACGTTTTGTATTTTTCCTGTTTTCGTATGTTTATGTTGTGCTTATCTTGTGAATAATGATTGCAGGAAGTTGTTAGGATTAGAAGTGAGCATCCTGATGATGCTTTCGCGATTAAAAATGATAGAGTGAAAGGTTCCTTGAAGGTTACTCGAGCATTCGGGGCAGGATATCTCAAACAGGTATTAAGAATCAACTATAAACTCATTTGTATCATTGATCATATCGATGCCTGGCTTGCTCAACATTTTTTGAACTTGTTAACTATATTTGCAATCTAATGAAATATGAAGCGATATGCTTAACACAAACACATGTCTATATTGCACCAGTATTGTTCAAACATTGAAATCTTTCAAGTGTTCTTATTACAGTCATACCTCTCTATAACAATCATTTTCTCGTGGAATCCATCTTTCATTTTATGTTATATTAGATGTTATGTATAAAACAACATTTTGCTATAGCAACCAAAAAGTATCCAGACAACCAATGATGTTATAGAGAGGTTTGACTGTAGTTAGCTCGTATTTCAGCTGAACGTGCTGCTGATTTGTTTGAAGATTGTTTTATTAGCCTTGTATTGATATCGTTTCGACTTCTATGATTTTACAGGCAAAATGGAACAATGCACTTCTAGAGATGTTCAGAATTGACTACATTGGAAATTCACCATACATCAACTGTTTACCATCACTTCACCACCACACACTTGGTTCAAGAGACAAGTTTTTGATCTTATCATCCGATGGGCTCTACCAATACTTCACCAACGAAGAAGCAGTCTCGGAAGTTGAGACCTTTATGTCTATATTCCCCGAGGGAGATCCTGCCCAGCACCTTGTCGAAGAAGTCTTATTCAGAGCTGCTAAGAAAGCTGGTAAATACAAAACACTCAGAATCATTGCCATAGAGATTTTCTAAGTACTAATGTCTCATATCAATCGTTCTAAACAACGTTCATTTTGGATTTTGCAGGATTGAACTTTCACGAGTTGCTTGATATACCTCAAGGTGATCGTAGGAAGTACCATGACGATGTTTCAATCATCATTTTATCCTTCGAAGGAAGGATATGGAAATCATCGATGTAAATCTCAGCTAGATCAAGGAGTTTTGGAAGTTTATAACCCTCAAGACAACAAAAACAACAGTACATAGAAAAATTCGAGCTAGTTTTGCTGTGTTAGCCCTTGTTTACCCCGAATTTAGCAGTAGTGTTTATAGTATACATGTCTAGGTTGCTCGATACAAAAATAGCGCGAGAGGCAGAGGTTTCTTGATCCACAGAGACTGTAAAGTTACCAATAAACTTACAATCCCCTGCCTCCTTTTACATTCAATTGTTATTAGGACAATGGTGAGTTTTGTAACAGATGGAGTTCCATCTCACAAACTTTACCTCAATACAAAATTCCTTTATTTTATATCATACTTACTACGGTTAAACCTCTTTATAATAACGTGATTTGTCTGGATATTTTCTGACTGTTGTAGCGAAATGTTGTTATACAACTACCTAGGCATAATCCCACAAGATGGGGTCTGAGTATGGGAGGTCTACGCAAACCTTATCCCTACACTAGAGGAACATATGTTATCTTTGATAGACCCTTGGCTCGATGAAAAACATGTCAAAGTAGTTCGGAAAAAGAAATAACAGAAATGAAGATGTCATGGCAAAATACTATTAAAAACATGTCAAAACATATACTAATATAACATAATATATCGGTTCTAAAGAAAACTTGACCGTTATAGTAAACAATGTATGTGAAATCAAAATAAATGGCATAATGTCAAAAGTTGAAAATATGATGGAATTCTTTTAATTCTTCATATTTTTAAGTTTTGGTTTCTCATACAAACAATAAGATTGTTGTTGGAAAATGGAAATTGAAAGTTGACTATACTAATTTTGTTCACCATTTCAAACTTTGCCTTGTTTTCCTTAATTTTTTTTCATCATGAATGATTCAGGTTGACCAAGTTGTTGTCATTATAACTATACACAAAAACTGTTCAAGTTTCTTTATCTGGTTAGCTTGGTACCAGCTTTCAATTTGACTAATAGCAATTATGTGTTAATCTCAAGCAAGTTGAGGTCAATTATACGAATCATAGAGGCATATTCGGAATTTTAATTCTACGTGGTTCCTGACTCGAGTTCCAACAATTGAATCTATTACTCTACCTTGTTTAAGTTAAAGAGTTCATAATTCAATATTTTCAGTGGATATTACACGTATAAATTCAGGTCTAGACTGAAAGTTATGAGTTCACATAAACTTAGGACTATTCGATACGCCCATGTGAATAATCATCGTCTTTCAATTCGATTAATTTGAATATAACAATATTTCTCATTTTTCTCCAAGAATTCAAAGTCTTCCAAAATTCCTCTTCTTTTTTCCCCCCAAGAATTCATTATAAATTTTAGTTGAAAATTTCAATATACTCCCTAAACAGAAATTAGTTGGTTAGAAAATGGAGATAGTCAATTAAACTCATCATTTGACATAAACTCTCTACGCGTTTTCTTTGGTAATCTATCCATTCTTGAGTTGGAAAAAAAGAAGAAGAAAAATTGGCAAATTAACCATAATAAGTCATACTTTTTTTTTTCTTATTGACAAGGCAACTCGTTCAGGTACACACTGGAGTAATAGCCTGCAAATCATACATGAGAGGTGAATTGCATTAGATAAGCTTTGTGATGAGCTCAATCATACGTGAAAATATGCAAATCCAAGACTCTGTATTTAATTTGGGAGATCATCTGCTCAATTAGCTCGATCAGACTGGCGGTTTATAATAGTCATACTTGTGACCTATGAAATATTCAGAAAAAAACAGCATATTTGGTTTACTTACGTTAGTAAACGCCTATTATAGTATACAATAATGCAGGACTTGTAAAAACAAACTAGAAGCAAAGAAAGAGAAACAAAAGGGAAATAAGTTGACTAAAAGCTAGAAGACAAAAAAGATTGCATTAAGGTTGTCTTGTTCTTTTAGTTTTGTTGATTGGAGGTTTTGTTAGATGATGATGTAATTAACATTAACAATAAATAAATCACCATCGTGTTGGGATGGTTCTCATCATTTCTTTGTAATTAATCAGATGTCTCGTGTTTCTATTTTTTGATAAAGAACATTTTATGTCTCTCGAAGGATTTACTCTCTGTGAATGTGGATTATTAGTCGGGTCAATGGCAGTAGATAATGGTGTAGCCACATTAAAGTGAATGATAGTCAGTTGAACTACCTTCATCAGAAGATGATACTTATTTGATATACAATTTTTTTGATGATCAACAATGTTTAATACTACCTTATGAGTATTCGGACTATAACAGTTCCGATGAGCTTGTTTAAAATTTTTACCCTCTAGCAATCAAATTTATACTTAGTTAAATATAAATTATTTAGAAATCGAAGTTATATCCGAACATAACTTATGAAATACAATTTAGAAACTGAAGTCATATTTGAACATAACTTATACAATATTATAATATGAAAATATAAATTTATGTCCATAAAAGAGTTATTTATTATGCGAAACATAATTTGATAACCAACACAAGATAGAGAAAAAAGTATAAATAACTTTTGTAGCACCACCTCTTATGATAGTTGACTTCGAATATCAGATGGTTAAAATCGAAAAAAAATAGAAAAAGGGGGGAAAAGTGGAGGTTGGGTAGGTTTGGATCAATAAATATTATATGTATACGTTGCACTTAAGGCTGGGCACCGGAACGGGTTGTACTGGTACCATTCCGGTCCGTTCCGGTACCATTCCGGTTCGTTCCGGTCCGGTAGTATTCGGGACGGGATGGGATACATTGAACCGGTACATGGAACGGAACGGTACCATGATTTGGTACCGGTATACCGGTACCGGTTCATCCCGGTTCATTCCGGTTCCGTTCCGGTCCGGTCC
>NW_006238947.1:713314-756381 GCF_000226075.1 Solanum tuberosum
AAACATTCGTATTTTCGTAATTCAAAATAACTCAAAAAAAATAATTTTTTTTTTTAAATAGCTATATGTGCCGTCCCGTTTATCCCATCCCGTTCCGTTCCGGTCCATTCCGGTCCGTCCCGGTTCTATCCCGGTATTTAGTGGGACGGGACGGAACCGAGCCTCCATCCCGGTAGTTCCGGTCCGGTTCATCCCGGTACCGGTCAACAACCCGGTCAAACCGTCCCGTTCCGGTCCGGTTCCGGTTCGTTCCGGTCCGGTGGTCCCATTCCGGTCCGGTGCCCAGCCTTAGTTGCACTTACAATAAAACAGGATATATTAACATGAAGGTAGAAAGTCAACTTCTCGAAATAAAAGCTAAAAGTAAAAATATTATTATTTGACAGTTGCTTGTGGTTTAGGTATCTCTAAAATCTCGTGATTTTATTAATGAAGTTATAAAAAGATGAAAATAATAAATGTTCAAAGGACAAAGAGGAGTTGGTTTTGATTTTTGGACTATCAACATCACTTATTACCAAATGAAAAATACACTATTGATTTTTTGTGATAATTAGTTGCAAATATCTTGTGAGAAAAGAAAAAGGATAATTAAATCCTAAAAAAAAATAGTAGTAAACATTAAGAGGTTGTATGGTTGGTTGAACAAGAGATCTGTTGCTATTAAGAAATAAAGATTTTTTCTATCGTGATATTAGTGATTTGGTGATCGCTAACGCACGCAAAATCACTCTCATAACTTTTTTTTTGCAACCGGAAGGAAAGATAAAATGAGGAAAATGAAGAGCGAAGGGGAGGGAGGATCTACTTGGAATTGATTGAAAATTTGTGCTATAAAACATGATTTTTCACTGAATCAACTGATCATTTAAAAATTACATGGTGGAAACATATTTTCACTGAAATATTTGTTAGTTTCCTAGTTTTTTCATATGAGAACACTATTATTTTCTATTTTCTCACCAATTCTATCAAAATATCTGTGAAAATAGTCACCGAATATTTTTGAATAGAAAATTTAATGAAAATATAATGTTTTTTTTAGTAATGTGGGATAAATTTTGGGATTATTTTAATTTTCTCCTATAATTTTGGTAGTACAATATTTGATTTCTCGATTAGCAATTCTAAGATTGTTTATACCACAATTATAACAATTTTGGGATTTCTCCCAATCATTTTAAGAAGACTAGGTTAAATTTGTAAATGAAATTTATCCAATTTAGACTAAATAGGTATTTATAATTATACCCATATATATGATATATCCCATTTTTAATCTAATGAACCAAGCCAACTATCAAAAAAGTATATCTACTTATCTAGCAATAAACCATCATTGTTTAATTTCACATTATATTTCAGAGATAATTACTTGTTCCTTAAATCATAATGAACACTCAATTTATAATAATTAGTCATCAAAATCACTCAATTTTATTATATCTTTCACAAGTCATTAAACTTTGCTTAATTATCTTTCATAATCATTGAATTTTGTTTAGTTAGCTTCCCTGATCATTTTAGTCAAAAATACAATTTTTTATATCTATTTAATGACATAACATTTAGGGAAAAAAATATTTAAGAAATTAAAATCAATATTTAGAACCTAACCCACCCTAAATTCAACCCAATTCTTAACTCAACCTACTTAAAATGAATTAACTATACAATATATGTCCTTAATAATATTTAACTAAAAGAATACGACGATTCTTCAATTTCTAATAATTTTAAATATTTAACCATCGTATTCTTTTAGTAAAAAAAAAAACATTTTAAAAACTTATTAAGGTTTAATCATGTCATTTGAGTTAGACTTCATTGTTGTCAATATTAATTATAAAAGGTGTAGGTAATGCAAGATGTGAAGCAATCTTTGACCAAACTAAAATATTAAGAAAAATCACAATGGATTATTAATTTTTTTTAAAAATTCCAAATTAGAATAGTCCAACATGAAAATGATTTATTTGTGATCCAACCATATATGGTTTAGGTTTGTACACACAATTAGTTAATTGAATCAAATAGGATTTTTTTGGTAAAAAGGGTCCCATCATTTACTTCCTACTTTCTATATTTGAACTAACTCTACATCATGCAATTAGGTTATATCTTCAAAATTTGTCTAAATCGCTGATTTCTCCGTTTTATATTATTTGACTCATATTTACTTAACATAATTTTCAAGAAAGTACTCCCTTTATTCATCTTTACTTGTCGAGTATTTCTTCCGTTTTGATTTACTTGTCAAATTTTAACTTGACACACCTATTAAGAAAACAATGATTGATATAGTGTTCCAAACATATTTACTCACAATATTTTTCAAAGACATTAACTCAATGTTAATGAATTAAGGGTATAATAGAAAAAAATTGTCCTTTCTTGATTTGTCAAAAATGACAAGTAAAAATAAAAGTTAATTTAAACAATATTTGACAAGTAAATAGAAATGGATGAAGTATTAATTTGACATTCCCCATTAAGGAATATTAATAAAATGATAATTTTGCTGAAATATATTAAAATTTGCTGCATAATTGACTTTTGATAATATTTGATGTTATGAGAGTTTAATTTGACATTTTGATTTATCAGATTTACTGGTTGGTTCGATTTTTTATATCAGGTCATGTCAGAGCTTTTTGCGATAAATCATGTGCAATGGTTTTTGTAAGATAAAAGTTGAGTGAATTTATTAATACAAAATTAAATTTAGTGACTTTACTATATAATTTCACATACTTAAGTGATATTTTGAATATTAGAACGGGTCAATGGGGTTTATTCGAATCTCATTCGGTAGAAAATCATACCATTTATATAAGGATAAAATTTGTTTTTAGATAAATATTATAGACGCAAAACCCCATTAAATTATTCACATATTTATTTTTTATATTTTGAACTCCTTTAATAAATTTTTTGGCTCCACGATATAAGATATGAATACATTGATTTCTGTAACCAGATACAATGAATTAGTGTTACAGTTAAGCATAAGAAACGTGTAAAGTAATGTCATTTCATTGACTAAAACAAAATACATAGTGAGTAATACTTTTCTTACACAATTAATTCAATTCATACTTAATGTTCAACTTTCAAAGAGAAAAAAATAAAAAATTAGGATGAAGCGGAGACAATTAACTTGGAACATCTCGTACTAAAAAAGTCATTTTCCTTATTTTTTAAATTTAAAGAAAATATTCTTCGAAACATGAGAAAATTAAAAACTATTTTCCTCCATTACCAAACACACCCTTAATGAATTAACTTTAATTTGTCCTAATTCCAAATTAGTTGGAAATAGCAATAAGAATTTTCTCTATTCCACTTTGCTTTTGTTTATTTATTCTAGTGGTGGCCTATTTTCTTCGAATCCTGAGTCCACCTCTGGTCTCTATTACAATCAAACACCATCATATAAAACGACAAAGAGAGAATTATAGAGCAAATATGTAATTCCAGAAAAAGTAAATGTAATATTATGAACTTGTAAAACAACCTCAATGGTTAGGACACTAGTTTTGATTGAAACAAATTCCTTTTACCACTCATTTTTTAAACTAAAAGAATTCTTGTACAAAATATAGCATCATTCTACAAAAAATTTGTCCTAAACTGCATTTCAATTGTTGAGCAAATTGGGATCTGCAGGTACAGCCAGAACACTGGTGCAGCATATCAAAACTTGTTGAATTCTCCTGAGTATCTTGCTACCATATAAATCTCTGTACACCAGTTTCGTGGACCCAAGAAAACGGACGGAACAAGAACATATATATAGTGAAAATATTAATGGCAACATACAGGATTCCCATCAGAAGCCAACTTCTGTCATCATCGACATGAGAGTGGAGGATCAAGAAAAAGAACGGGATTGTATAGTATCTGAACTCTATAAGTGGAGCTGGAATCAGTGTTGCAGCTGTAGCCAAGAAATATACCAGTACCCATGTCTTCCTCTGACTTTTAGCTGCAAATAGAGGGAAACAAGAATATGTTTAAAAGAAACTAGAATTACGAACAAAAAATTTCTTTTCTTTGATTCCGAGTAGGAGCTAGGGATGTATTGTAGCATGCACAGGTTAGAATAGGACAGAGTGTTTTACTGACCCAAGATATTGAAGATGGATATCCATGAATATACATAGAGTGGAACCAGGAGGTACTTCATTGACCAATGAAATTTGATTACTTTTCTCCACAGATAAAAGGTATAGTGTCGATTGTCAGCGACAAGATAGGGGTGAGCAATGCTGCAATATCAATATATCATGTCACATATATGTATACTACCATTTCCTGGTCACTTGAATGCCAAACTATTGTGTTTCATTCTTGCAAGGAACCAATTATTAGATATCAAATCCAAATCAGAAAAAAAGAAAATGATGTGCATACAGCTAAAATTTATTAGAAATGAACGCCATTATGTATTCGGTATGAAGGAAAACATTTTCCTTCATACCGAGCACACCCTAAATCTTTGATGCAACATAGAAGAAAGAATGGAAAAAATATGTTATAGATTGTATAGCATGACAAAAAAGTGATGAATTGCACGAAAGAGAGGAAAAGGGACGGGAGGGTATAAGGATGGTGCAACTGAACTTAGAAAATTACAAAGCCATTCATCTAACCTGAAAAAGTGCACTGAAAGGAACCCAACAGCTAATGCCGTGCACAACTGAAAGAAACTGACCAGCTTATTTTTCTTCCAGAAGGATCGGGCCAGTGCTGCAGCCTGACCAATTGTGAAGTGCACGGGAGTCACAAACAGCACAGAAATCAAGCTAAAATACATCAATTGTGCAAAATGTGGAGAAACCGTGTGAGCCTCTTTTGCACCTGGATAGCACAAGGGTGGGAAAAGAAGTGTGTGCACGCACGGTTAACAAATAGAAGAGACCATAAAGAAACAAAACTACATAAGTAAGAGTTGGTACCAAGCACTATACTCCCGTTCAAGAAAACAAAGGTGATGAAAGCGGCCATAATTACGAGGTAAGGCCAAAACGATGCAATAATCTCCCACTTAAATTGCCAGAGTCTTGAGATAATCTCACGCACCTCATGAGAGAAATCTGAAAAAGGAATGTAATCTCTTATACACTTAGATGACATATACAAAAGGAACCTAAATCGCATTGCCAACTACTAATATGCAAGAAAGGATAACTATGCATGAGCCCGAATAGCTTACCAGTCTATACCATGCCATCTGACAAGAAAAGCTTACATGTCTGTACCAAGCATAATCAATGGAAGAATTTCTTGTAAATGTGTTTGTGAACATGATAGCCACTCTGGTTAACATATAATGGATGCTTCAAACATGCAAAGCAAGTTTTCCACATGAGACACTTCTCGTAAGAATGTTAGCAGCAAGGAGTGTTCCTTCAGTTTATCTAACTTTGTTTTTGATCTCCTAACAGATCCCCTCAAATCAAAGGGAATTTGGATACTAATTAGAAATACATTATATTTGAAAGAATTTATTAATGGTGGGATCAAAAGCCTAAAATGTGATTTAGTGAGGGTTAAGTGTATTTAGACTAGAACCACAGGTTGTCAAAAGACCAAAGTAGCAAGTTTCTCTTGTTAAGTAGTACGTAATATTACCCAATAATCGAAGAAAACTATATCACTAGGGAAATTACTTGTACATCCAAGTAATAAGAGTTCCTTTTCCTCCCCCACCAACTTCCATACTCCGAATTGAGGTGTTCTAAGAGTAAAAAAGAAATTTTTTACAAAAGCACAACCAAAAGTATCTCTGTAGGATGAGGATGCCAGAACGAGTGGAGTATTTTATTCCCTTATGTCATCCATGGTTACCAGGGTTTTTTACAACAGATAAATTAAATCTTCATGATGCCAATTCACAAGTAAATCTTTTAGATATTTCACCTCATTAAGAAATGCTTGACAGCTTGTAAAATTGAACTTGATGTATTATTCTTTTTTTAAAAAATGTTTTTTTTTTAACTTGATGTTCACCAAAATGGTATTTGATTGTATTTTTTTCATTCAATGTTACTTTAGATCACTGAACAGAAGCTACTTATCAAAAAGAAGATGCTATCACGTGTCCTACACAACATAACAACAGATAGAAACAAAAATCAACAGATGCTATCATGTATCCTAACACAATACAAATGCAGATTAAAAAAAAAAAACTTAAAACAAGATAAGAAGACAGAACCTGAGGAAGGCACTGAAGAAGCAATCTTTTGGTGGATAGGAGAGCTAAATGTAGCTGCCTGATTGTGGATTCTGCGCTTTCTCAAGTTAGAGTGTGTTCCAACACCTTGACTGGAGACTGGGAAAGCATCTTTACCTTGTGATTGACTAGAATCAGTCAAATCGGCACTATCCTTTGGCTGATCTAGAATATAGTCTAAAACCCCAGTGCATGCTATGAAAAGGATCCATATGATATTTGTTTGTCGTATCAGCACAGCCAAAGCCCCAACCTTCAGATGTATGAACACACTTTAACTTCACAATTAGAAAAACAACATGGTCAAATTCAATATCTGATCATTAAATGGAACTATTCATAGCATGCAAAACAATAACATTAAAGTAAATCGGGCTTGAGAGGAAGATAAATTGTTATGAAGTTGAACTATAGTTACTGTTTCTTTTATTCTCTCTCTCTCCCCATATTTACTATTGAGTATTGTTATTCTTCTGATACAGTTCAAGTGGAGGCAACAATATAATACAGTACTCAAAGCACACTGCAGTCTTACATGAGGAATACAGTAATCAGCAATTTGTCAGATGTCAAAATGACATATATCCTTGGAATATGTTTGGTGCATGAATAAGTAAAGTGCAGAATCTATGCTTGGAACAACATTATAGCTTTTGATTGATATTAATCGCAAAAGTTATAAAGAAGAAAACAATTCTATGACAAGGAATGGGCTATAAAGAGTTTGAATAAAAGTCAATTTATAACTTTGCTCCCCATTATTATCAACTAGAAAGAATTAGATGGGATTGAGTTGATCCTCTTACCAGGGAACTGAAGAAATATTTCTTCTTAAGACTCATAAGATATGATGCCAGTACAGCAGTTAGCGATGCTACATCTGTATAATAGAGGAAAGTGAAGAACCAGTGAAGGGGATACAATGAAAGGACAACTGTCCGAAGAGTTACTTTTCTGTCAGTAAGAGAAGGTCTGAGGTGGGTAAGTATGTTGTAAACCATCATGCTGCAAAATACAGCCAATACACCATTGCTGGAGCGTAGGATGGAAGAGGAACAAGCATCTGAAAACGAAACATCTGCTTTCATAGAGAATATCCCTGGAAACAAAGAAGCAACATAGGCAAGTGAAACAATGTACCTGCAAAAGTTTTAAATTATTTGCATCAAATTCCCTTATCAGTTAAATCTATAGTGTTTTTTTCAACTGAATCATCTTAGAGAATATTTCTTTTCATATCTAACATGGATCAAGGTCATGGCACAATTTATGTGATATCAGCTAGCTCCACTCTTTTATCTGTGTCCTTCTATATCCCTTTTTGTCTTTGAAAAACAAAAGAGACAAATCTAAGAGAATTCCTTTTATCATTTGGTGATGTTCTATAGCATTTAGCTGACATATACTTACTAACATTGAACCTCATTGCCAAAGATCTATTGATTTTGGACCCTCCATCAGTCCATCTCATTTATATCTTATTTGACCTAGCATATCAGAGAATATTTACTCAGGAATATGTGAATCCATTGTTGAACTTTCTGTTTATGGAGTTCAGAATTAGAAAGAGGTTCCTTACTGCCTTTTTTTTGTTGTAAAGTAAGGTTAACAACCTTACCAAAAAAAAGAATTAAAAAAGGAAAATAAGTTGTATTGAGTTATGTGGATAAGAGGGTCCAATTGTATAAAGATTCCTATTAGAGAAAATAGGCATCACTCAGGGACTGCCAAAAGGGAAAGTAGCACTATCTTTTCGGACAGGGGAACATTGTTCAAAGTAACTTAATGAATTCCTCAGGCAATATAACTTAGTTGCAAAATTGCATCTTATATTTCAAAACCAACACTCGGTGACCCTATATAATGGAAACCCAAAAATAACTCGAAACTGTAAATGTGGAAAACATAATACCAACTCATGAAGCTAGCATATGTAGACAAACACTACTATACATATGTACTTATCCTAAATGAATTTTGAACAGTGTTGGAGTAGATGACAAACTGGAAGGAATGGGTGGAAGAATGGCATGGATAATGCACCATCTATGTTGCTCGGACACGTCAAATCATGCCTCACCCATTCGATCCGACACGATTTGGGAATGGATGTGGGATTGCACCATCTATTACAATATTAAGTTATGTTAGATGGGTGTTAGAGTAAATTATATTGCTACCACTCTCTCCATTTCCTTTTATATAGTGTATTTGACAGTTTGACTGGGCACAATGTTGAAGAAAGAAAGAAAAGACCAACTTTTGGCACACAACAAAAGTACCCTTAGAACTTGTGGTCCTTACATGCCATTCCATTTCTATGGCTATAAGGGCATCTAATTAAGGGTAGAATATGTAGTTCAAACTAAAAGCAAATCAAATATAATAAAAAAGTTCCATTCTTTTGAAACAGTCTAGAAGGAAAGAGTATCATGTAAAATGAAATAGAGAGTATTAGTTTATTTCCTTTTGGTTTACTCCATCTATCAAGTGCACCTTAATGAATTAGTTGCATTATGAATCATCTAAATCCAATTCGCTCTAGTTGAGCCCATTTTCATTCCAATACTACGTAATCTATATTTTAAGGAAATAATGATTTCTCTAAAGCTAGAGACTCTGCAAATCTCATACTTATCCTTACACAGACATACAAGTCTCTAGGTCTAAATCCAATTCGCTCTAGTTGAGCCCATTTTCATTCCAATACTACGTAATCTATATTTTAAGGAAAATAATGATTTCTCTAAAGCTAGAGACTCTGCAAATCTCATACTTATCCTTACACAGACATACAAGTCTCTAGGTCTAAATCCAATTCGCTCTAGTTGAGCCCATTTTCATTCCACTACTACGTAATCTATATTTTAAGGCAAATAATGATTTCTATAAAGCTAGAGACTCTGCAAATCTCATACCTATCCTTACACAGACATACAAGTCTCTAGGTCTAAATCCAATTCGCTCTAGTTGAGCCCATTTTCATTCCACTACTACGTAATCTATATTTTAAGGCAAATAATGATTTCTATAAAGCTAGAGACTCTGCAAATCTCATACCTATCCTTACACAGACATACAAGTCTCTAGGAAGAGTAGAAAGGCTTCTAGAAAAACACCACATCACAAGAAAGTCTCTAACCTTAATCACTAAGGAGGATTAGTGGAATTTCAATACAGAGTCTACATGCACTGGACTGATATTGTTCTCTTACAAATCATACATAACATATTCATTTTTTGCAACTAGAAGTACATGTAAACAATGAACAGAGAAATTCTCTCCTAGCCAAGATTTGACATTCTACTACAACTACTACTGAAATTGGGGTAGGTTATTTTGAAACCTCTATTGGACTTGTTCGCCCCAACATTCAATAACTTGAGGTTATCTAACACTGGTACACTACAGGTCCTCCTTCATATTTACTCTTTGCATAGAATCTTCCCGTAAGCCACTTTTCATGATAACTTGGGAGAAAGATTGTAAGACTGGTACCAACTACCAATAACTCATTTATGAATAAACCACTTAATAAACTAAGATCATCAACAAAGTGAAGTTGTACTTAAAAAAGAAAAATACTTGACATTTTTGCAATCAATGAAAGGGAAAAGACTCATAATCTGTAGATACACAAAATGGTTAAGATCTTGTAAGCTTGGCAAGAAGAGCATAGCATGTACAATTCCTATTTCCAAGCAGACATGTTTGGTTTCCACCCTAACTAGATCATGTATCTCGCTATTTAGTCGATGTAGCTCTGAACCATAATTTAACACCAAAAAGATCAAGAAACGAATTGACGAAAAGCTCTCAACTTGTAGCCATACAACATATTCCCAACTCTTCCAGAAAAATTGACTACATGAAGCTAATGCTATCACATTTCATTTACCATATATCGACTCCAAGAGGCTAATGCCACATGTAATTTACTCCCTCTGTTACATGCTCTCTGAAGTTACAGTACAAAGCAGGAACAATTTTGACAACACTACCTAAACCAACGACGAAGCAAGCAATCATACGAAATAAAAGAGGAACGAGATAGTACGTACAGCCCCGGAGGGGTGGTGATCATGGGATCCCAACTTCTGAAATTGCCTTTGCAATACTGTTGCGCTTGAGGTATGTGGAATATCTCATCCTGCAAAAACACCCATATCCACATTACACCTCCAACAATAACAACATACCCAGTGTAATCCCACAAGTGGAGTCTCAAAAGATTCAAAATCATCCATATCCACATTACACCTCCAACAACAACAACATATCCCCAGTGTAGTCCCACAATTGGGGTTGTTTCCGATAGACCTCAGCTCAAAATCCATAGAAGATTATCAAATCAATAAATTACATTCATATTAAACAAGAAAACTTGATTACCATGTAAGGTTCAGTGACAATACGATTGACGAGGATGGATACAGCTACTACCCATGAACTTACAATCACTGCTACTACAATTTTACCCATTTTTTCACCACAATTCTTGTATTCCCTCTTCTTCCTTCCTCTCAAGTTCGGATCTTTCTGCAATTTGGGTCTTCCCTGATACAGAAATTGGGATACCCAAATTCTACAGCAGCTCAAAGTAACGACGTCGTTTAGTTCATGTTATGTTTTTTTTTTGGTTAAAAAACCGATAATACTCCTAAATATATTTTTTTCGTTTAATTTTAGTTGTTCACTGTACTAAAAATATATTTTCACTTTTAACATATTAAGAGAAAATGTGTATTGTGATAAAATACTCATGACAACCATTGTTTCTTAAGAGCTTGCAAACTGCGAAGTACTAACTGGACAAGTAAAAATAAACGAAAAGAGTATTTAAGAAACTATTTTGAATATATTGTATTATTTAACGATCTTTTAAGATGGATTTGCAACTACCAAGCTCTTTTACGATTCCTAACCATTTAATAAAATATTAATGTCTATAAATTTTCGTAAGTGTCACTGGACTTTACCATTCTAACAGAGAATAAAAATGTACGCAAACTTTATTTCTATTTTTATGCAATAATTCTTCGTTAAGAAAATAGCTTCAAGGTCTATCACAAATTATTATTTGATGATGTTCTAGACCAGTTACAATTGATTAATACTCCTAGTAAGTAACGAAATAAACTCCAACGACCAATTAACCCAAGTGACACGAAGGCTTGCTCAAATAGTAAGTATCCTCTGTCTCGAATCCAAGGTTGTTGGTTCGAGTCACCAAGAGAGGACTAAAATTGCCATCAGAAACTCAAATGTTGAACCAGACTCAACATTTGTTCTGATTAGAAGCACTTTCTATGCACAATGGAGGGGCCAGACTCATCATACTCTGCTTTAGCAATCCACATCTACAAATCCAAACAATGATAAATATGTTAATTATCATCATTATCAACATAAAGATAAATAACTCAATCAGTTGAAAATCAAGCACACATGTATAACAATGAAGGAAAATGCCCCTCTTTGGTAGGATCCCAAAAAAAGCCCATAATGGATTTCTACGATCTGAATCCAAATTGATCAAGCTAGTGTAGGTTTCGGGAACCAGGTGGTTAAACCAAAAAAATGAAGGAAAATGCTTCACTTTGGTAGGGTGGGCAAAACCCCATATACTGGGATTTCTATGGCATGAATCCAAATTAGTCAAGCTAGTGGATTTTGGGAACTAGGTTATTAAACCCAAACAAATGAAGGAAATGTCCCTCTATGGTAGGTCGGGTAAGACCCTCCATGGTGGGGGGTTTTTACAGTGTGAATCCAGATTAGTTGAGCTAGTAAAAATAACGGAAGGAAAATGCTCACCTGTTGGAAGGTACTGAGGGATGCCAAAATTGAACCTCCAATCCAGACACTATACTTCCTTTCAGGAGGAGCAACCACTTTGATCTTCATGCTACTTGGTGCTAAGGCTTGAATTTCCTTGCTCATTCTATCAGCAATGCCAGGAAACATAGTTGACCCACCGCTAAGCACAATGTTCCCATACAAATCCTTTCTAATATCAACATCACACTTCATTATAGAATTATACGTCGTCTCATGAATTCCAGCAGCTTCCATTCCAATCAAAGAAGGTTGATAAAGAACTTCAGGACATCGAAAACGCTCAGCACCAATAGTAATCACTTGTCCATCGGGCAGTTCATAGTTCTTCTCAACAGCAGAGCCTGTCTTGGTTGTCTCAAGTTCTTGCTCAAAATCAAGAGCAAGGTATGCCAATTTCTCCTTCACATCCCTTACAATTTCCTTCTCAGCAGTAGTAGTGAAGGAGTATCCGCGTTCAGTAAGAATCTTCACCATGTACTCAGTAAGGTCACGACCAGCAAGGTCGAGACGTAGGATGGCATGAGGTAGTGCATAACCTTCATATATAGGAACTGTGTGGCTCACACCATCTCCAGAATCCAGCACAATACCTGCAAGAAAACATGAATCATATTTGACTACAATTCACTATTTACATCCCGAAGGACCCCTTTCACTGAAGTGCAGCAAATCATTATGAAAAGGGGAAAAACGATAGAGGAAGAAAACATAGCAACATGAAAGGAAAATTAACATTCGAAACAAAGAACAGTAAATATATCTTACCAGTTGTACGTCCACTAGCATACAAAGACAGAACAGCTTGGATAGCAACATACATTGCTGGGGCATTGAATGTTTCAAACATTATCTGAGTCATTTTCTCGCGATTAGCCTTAGGGTTGAGAGGTGCTTCAGTAAGCAGAACAGGATGTTCTTCTGGAGCAACTCGAAGTTCATTATAGAACGTATGATGCCAAATCTTTTCCATGTCATCCCAATTATTCACTATGCCATGTTCAATTGGATACTTCAGTGTAAGAATACCACGTTTCGACTGAGCCTCATCACCAACATATGCATCCTTCTGTCCCATTCCTACCATCACTCCAGCATGACGCGGACGCCCAACAATGCTAGGAAATACAGCCCTAGGTGCATCATCTCCAGCAAATCCTGCCTGCAAGAAAGAAAAGATATACAACATCAAATTGAATTCACAAAGCAGATTAAAAACGACGACATTTGGAAAGCAAATTTGTTACCTTAACCATGCCAGTTCCATTGTCACAAACAAGAGGTTGAATATCCTCAACGTCAGCCATTTTCTAAAACTTTCAAACAAGTAAAAAGTTATCAACAACTGAAAAACAAGGCTAATGAAAACATTTTCCAATTTTTCTATCTCGTCCTTGCCATCCTCGAACCCCCACTCCCTACCCCATTCCAAACTCATTTTGTTTTGATAGATTTTATATAACCGTTCTTGAGATCATAAGTAAGAAAGTCACTTGTTTTCAAGAAAAGATGTTCTAGGAACACTAATTCATTTATCTCAGAAAGTTATGCTTCTTTTTTATTCTGATTTTCTAGAACAAAGAAAGTGATTTTAGAAAATCATAACTATAAAACGTAACGACTATAAGTTGATTGACTATACGAGAAATCAACTTTATACAGGTTAACACTACTATACAACTTACAAGTTCAATTTGAATTCCAAAACAATTTTTTTTTTGCTATATATAACCGAAAATCTAATACAATTACAAGAAAATGAACATGTAAAACTAGAAAATTCTTGTGAAATGAAGATTAAATTCATCGTCATTTCAACAATTTAATTCAAAGGACCGATTCTATTCACATTTCCTATATATAGTTCATATACATGCTTCTACTAAGTATCTATCATCCTTAACCAGAGAGGTCGAAACTGGAGGAACATTTATCCCAAAGTGGATTTTGTTACAAATTTTGATTAATCGAACCCCAAAGCGAATATCAAATTAATGAAAAAAGGCATGCTTCAAAATAAAAACATCATGACATGAACATAAACACGTAAAATAAAAACATCATTCTCACCTTAATTAAGCTTATTTTTTTCAAAAAAAAAAGTAGAAAATATTGTGATTGAGAAAAAATTCTAAAAATCAAAACATAATTTGGAATTTTTTTTGGAGATAAATATAAGAGGGAACCGATATAGACGCATTGTGTATGGATGATGAGATCCTTTCGCCTTTTTTTCCGACTTTTTTTGTACTAATAATATAATTAATTTCGTTTTGTTTCTTTTTCTTAGCCTTTGACATAGTATATTTTTTTCCCATTTCAAAGGCCGTCGAAGATTTTCTATAGTTAGTAAAAAGGGACAAATTTGAAAATATATATTTAAGAAGAAAATGATCATTAACACGGTGGATGCCATTAAAAGAAAAGGAGAGGTTATTCCACTATCAAAACAACAACTATTGAATTGCACCTTTAAGCACTATCCAATGTCTAAGCTTGATGGAAAGCTAGATAAAAAGGGATGTTTCGTATTATCCCGTAAGATGGCTTACATTTGCTAAGGAACAAGTCATAATAGAAGAAGAAAAATATCACTACATTATGGAAAGAAGTAATTGCAAATGTCCACTTGATTCGGTATGTGTAATAGTTAGTATTGTAATTCTTTATATTGTTTAATCTCCTAAAAAAAACTCTCATCCTTATGGTCTATTCCAGTTTTCTATTTTTCTTTTACGGCTAGTTGTTTTCTGAATGTGAGGAACTCTTGATTTTTAGCAATTTGAGGATTTTTAATTACTCACTCTTCCATTTTCGTTTTGTCGCGAGAAAAATTAAGTGGACAGAAGTTCTAATAGTTAGGCTTGAATTTCTTGTCATGACAAAAAGACGAAAGAAATAGCGCATCTTAAGGCCTGAAAATCCAATACTTGCCAATGATACTTTTTTTAAGAAGTACTCAATAACATTATTTTAGTTGTGTAAATGTAATGATTTTAATTTTATGTAATCTTAGATCTTTTGTTGTTATAAATAGCATTGCATCTATTCTATTTTTTAGTGATCCCAAATGTCTTCCTCCCTAACAATGTAACTATTTGCCCCCATCGTTAAGAGTGAACTTAAAGAAATCAGGTAAAAAAAAGTAGTCGCTTCGGGCTGCGAGGTTGCTATAGGCAAAAAAACTTCCAAAATTGCTCATTATCACTTAAGAACACTCAAGAACGTTTTGAAGAATTAAAAGGGCATCCTAGGGCAAATTTCAACATATTTTCATCAAGAATCTTCGTAAAAATGAGCAATCTGATCCCCAACTTTTGTATTTCGATTTCTAAGCCTAAGAAAATATAATTGTGGCCCTAGGGATGACTTGAATTCATTTTAAGGTGGAAAAAATTCAGATTTATGAGGATTTTAATTAGGATATAAGACCTTGGTCAATCTCAAGAATATTTATTCTCTATTTATTTACCGCAATTCACGTGGAAAAGTCCTGAAATGGATGAAAAATCATAAGATTGGTCTAGGGTTTGAGATGTGGATAAAATCCGACAATATCTATTGTGGTGTGTTTTGTAATTGTGTTATTAGCCTGACGGAGGATTCTCAAGCGAATCGGATCAAAAAGTGGACGAGGAAAATGGAGAATCTAGCGATTGTGAAAGTCTGCAACCTTTATCATCCTCTCTTTCAGATATAAGCCTTCCTGACTGGGATATCGAAGAAGCAATGGAAGATTTATATTGCCATGTCGATCCCAATGATAAAAAGATGGATAAATCTGTTTGGATAGATTCTTCCAATAGAGCCGGGAGAGTAAGGTATATTTTCTCTATTTGCGCTATATCATAGTTTATAGAGAATTTTAGATTCATATCTCTAGTTGTTGTTGTTTTACTGATTGTTGATTCTTATTATTAAGACGAAACACTTTATTGGAAAAAAAACTTACTTTTAGAGAAAACATATTTGTTTCTAATTGATTGTTGATTGAGTTTTTTTTTTTTTACTTTGATAGGGATTTGATATTAAGGATTATCCCGGTTCGTGTCCACTTCCTACCATTTACCCCATGACTAAATACTTAGAATATCCCGCTGAGGTTGAAATTTGAAGGGTTATGCTGCAAAGGCACTTGAGCAGTACAATGCCAACAATGTAGGCTCTACTCACACTTCCCATTATCTTTCTAGTTTTTCTTTTTCCTTGTTTTCTCTAGAAAGCTGATAAGGTTCCTCTATATTCATTCATTTTAGGGCATACTAAATATGAGGTCGACCGTATTCTCAAGGTTAATGGAGAAGACTTCACTTTCTATATTACCTTTTCGGTCAAAAATGGCGAGAATGAATATTTTCAAGCTAAGGTGGTGCGACATATAAATAAATCTTTGGATTTCCCAATTGTTAGGCCAAGGGTAATGAAATATGCTATACCTTCCTTTTTGTTTCTAAACTTTAAATATCTCATTGAATGAATTTATACTTCAGTTCTTCTAGCTTTGTGTCTAACTTGGTGACACAATTTGACATAAGATTCAGTTAAAGATATTAATTTGATTAGATGTCATGTATTTGTGATCTCCTTACTCTCTCTGCTTTTAAAAGATTAGATAGATGTCTTATAACTTTATTCAAGAGCTCGCTTTCCTATTAGGTAACATTTGAAATCTCAGTGGATCAATATGAATGTTTTCGTGTTTTCAAATAATTTGTACTATGTTGTTAACCTCTTGATTTTCAATAAAAGAGAAAATAAAACAGTCAATTGATCACGGTCCCAAAATGGCTATGATAACCTATCACAGTATGAATGCTCATTTTTGCTTTGTGATTATGTAACTTTCATGTTGTCAAATCAAATAATTTTTCATTCTTCCTCCGGTTGTTGTTTTTCCATGTGTTGTGCGAGAAAACAAATGTAAATATGATACTCGGTTTTGATTACGGGAACCTGGAAATTGTTTTGGAAAAGCTGATTTACTTCTTGAATGCTTAAAGAATGATTATGTTTCAGCATTTGCAAGTTACTAACTCTCTTGTGTGCTTTTATGTAGGTGAAGAGAGGTTTGGACATATAGTGATGTGAAGTTTGTGCTTCCTTTCGGCTCTGTGTTAACAACTCTTGTCAATGTTGAACATCATTACTAGTAAATTGCTCTCTTCTTAGTTAGTTTGTATTTACGGTTTAGTTGGAATATTGTGGAGTATGTACAGTACAAGGTATATTTTGGAAAAGGATAACGCTTACAATGTCAATTGGTTTGTTCTTGTTATACTCCTAGCTTTTGATGCCACAACCTTCTCCAATCGTCCATTGTTTCCTTTTCATCTTGTTTTAGACAAGAAATGCCAGTCAAAAACCATTGCAAATATTATCACATGGGAAACAAAAAGTTTATGTAAAATGTCTAATGTTTATGCTTCTTAACCACCTTCATCACGCTTATTGCTGAAATATCCATCTTCTCTCCTTTTCGCTGAACATTTAGATCATGAGAGGATAGATATATTATATGAAAAAAAAAGTACATAAACACCGTGTGATAACAATTTTTTTTATATTACATGTGGTTTTAATTTTGAAAAAAAGAGTTAAATGACTCAACTACATAAACATTTTATTTTATATTACATGTGGTTTTAATTTTGAATTCTCTGTAATATAATTTTAAGGTACAAAAAAGTGTTCACGGTTTGTTTTAATAAATACCGTGTGATAACAATTTTTTTATTTTTTATTTTAATTTTAATATGTGGAGCGGTCAACTTCTTATAACACAATTTGTTTTAGTAAATATAGTAGAAATTTGTTGCATGAAATATAGCTCAGATTATCAAATTTAGTTTAATTAGTAAGATGACTCGCAACCCGCTCCACCTCACACTAGATTTTAAGAAAATTATTTCAACTCTGCAGCCTCATAATATTAAAACCGTCCTTCCCCGTCCCGTATCCATGCTGCCTCGCCTCATTACCATCTCTACAATAGTTCCAAGCCTTTCACTCTCACTACTTCACTATCATACATCAATTAGTTTTATCTTGGTTTTAGCTTAGTTTTCAAGTTCAGAATAAGAGATTGTATGGATATGTCATCAAACTCCTAAGTCCTATTGAAACATGTGTTGGGTTCGACAGTGATTAAGGCGTTATGCGGAAGCTTACAATTGCAAATCATATGTCGATAAATTAGACAACACATAAAATTATACTAAAAGACATAATACTATTATATGATATGGCCAATCGGCCTACATAGTTAATAACTAATAAAAAGAACAGAAACTGCATGTAGAAGAGAAAAATCTTCCCATAAACAAAATTTTCTAAGCGACTACACTGTTGATGCTATTGTTGTTTTTGATATGAAAAGAAGGGTTTTCAATTATAGAGTTTCAAAGTTTTCCTCTTAAGGAAAAAATAAACCAAATATGGAAGAAAATTATATATTCCTTTCAAGAAAAGTTCAAGCATTTATGGTAATACTTGGACTTTCCTTTAAGAAAAAACATAAACTTTAAATAAAGGGAGAAAATTAGGGCAAAATCCTAACAAATCTTCATTATTGTTACTTGTCATGGTTAAAAATAAGATTTAAAATATATGGGTTAAAAATGGTTTAAAATATTTTATTTTTATTTTTTAAATTATAGCAATAGGAATGTTGAAAATATGGTTTAAAACTTCTTTATGTAGGTAGACAAAAAATTTCATTATCATCAAGTTTGTTGCAAATTGATTTGACACCACTTGAACTTGTCTTCACTTTGTTCAACTAAATCTTTGAATTATGTGCTCTGATACTACTTGTTGGGTTTGAAAGTGATTAGGGCGTCATACAAAAGCTTAAAATTGCAAATCATACAGCGATAAATTAGACAACACATAAAACTATAATAAAAGACATAATATTATTATATGATATGACAAATCGGCATACATAATTAATAACTAATAAAAAGAATAGAAACTGTAGAGAGAAAAATCTCCCATAAACAAAACTCCCATAAGAGCGCATCCAAATGTAGCCTTTAACCTATTCTATTACAAGTTTTCCTAGTCTTCAAAATCATGTTGGAAAGTTTATATTTATCTTGTTTCAATCATTTTTCAACCGATTAGCTCTTACTTATTATATAATTATGTTTTCCTAATTTAGTTTAAATTTTAGGAAATTTACCTAGGACCTATGGATGAAGAGAAAAACACAATGACTGATAATAAATAGACAAAATCAATCTCTCATGCCTTGCTTATTGTGGGATATGGTAAAGAAAATGGAGAACAATTCTATCTAATTCAGAATAGTTAAGAAAAGAAGTGGAGCTACAAACGGTTTGCTAAAATCAAACGGTCTCTTGTCACTAGGTTATCATATCCTTTTATACTTGAGTAGGATAGAATCAAAATCAATCTCTCATGTCTTGCTTATTGTGGGATATGATAAAAAAAATGGAGAATAATTCTATCTTTAAGAAAAGAAGTGGAGCTACAATGGACGGTCTGTTGTCATTGGGTTATCATATTCTTTTATACTTGAGGAGAAATTGTCAGTAGGTTATCATATTCTTTTATACTTGAGCAGGAGAAAGAATAGGTAGACTGAACTAAAAGAAATCAAATGAAAAAAAGGTAGTCGATTCGGGCTACGAAGCTGCTATAGCATGTTCTAGGCTTTTATAGTGGGAGTAGGGGTCTAATTGGGCCATTATAGCGGGTAAGATTCTGCAAACGTAGAAAAATTCCAAAATTGCTCCTTATCACTCCAGAACGTTTTAGAGAAGAAAAAGGATAGCCTAGAGAAAATTTCAACAATTTTTTTCATGGAAAATCTTCGTAAAAGTGAGCAACCTGATCCCCTACTTTTGTAGTTGTAAAAATTCACAAGTATGAGAATTTTAGGGTGTAAGAATTTGGGCTAGGGAAAAGGGCTCAAATATACTATCAAACTTTTAGAAAAGGCTCATTTATATCATACGTTAAAAGTTTGGATCATCTATGCTATTGATGTTAAAGAAAAGGCTCATTCATGCCATTTTCTTAACTTCGATTTTGCAAAACCACTTTTTACACTCCAAACAAGTTTTAACACTTTTCAATTGAAGTGTTTGGATCAAATGTACTCTTTCTTCTTGTTCTTCTTTAAGAACACATGAAGAACATAAGCAACTCCCAAATTTTCAACACATTCAATTCTTCACGAAATCATCTCAAATTTCGGCTACATCATTAATTTCTTTTTTTTTTTTTAAAAACCAAAATTCTAAAATCATTTGTAGAGTTTAAAAAATACACGTGTATTAAAAAAAAAATTCAAAAAAACAAAAATCAGTCCCAAAATTTTAAAAATTTTCTTTGATTCGTGTTTTTGACATTAGATCTTTGTTCCCTGGTTTTTTTAGTCTATGTTCAAAATTTCAAATGATGTGAAGTTGTGGAAAAAATTCTACCATTGAAGAATGTTGAAGTTTTGAAACTTTGAAGAAATTTCAAGTGGGTCTTGTTGAGTTAGGTTGAATTCGTGCTCCAAAAAGATATGAGTTTTGGTATCTAGCTCGGAGGGAAACTATTTTGAAATTTTAGGTGACTTCGTGAAGAATTAATAAAGTTTGAAATTTGAGAATTGTTAATGTTCTTTATGTATTCTTGGTGTATTTAAAAGAAGAAGCAAAAAGAGTACAATTGATCCAAAAACTCCAATTGAAAAGTGTTAAAAGTTGTTTCAGATGTAAAAAATGGTTTTGCAAAATCGAAGTTAAAAAAAATGGCATGGATGAACCTTTTCTTTAACAACAATGGCATAGATGAACCAAACTTTTAACGGATGACATAAATGAAACTTTTCTGAAAATTCGATGACATATTCTGTAAATGTAGAAAAACTTTCAAAATTGCTCAGTATCACCCAAGAATGTTTTTTAGAGAGGGACAACCTAGGACAAATTTCAACAATTTTTTCCATAAAAAATCTTCGTAAAAATGAGCAACATGATCCCCTATTTTTGTAGTTCAATTTCTAGGCATAAGAAAATATAATTGTGGCCCTAGGGTTTGACTTGAATTCGTTTAAGAGAATGAAAATTCATAATTATGAGAATTTTAAGGTGTAAGAGTTTGGGCTAATGTGAAAAATGTTTGTTCTCAATTTATTACCGCAATTTATTATTGTAATAATGGTAATTTTGGTGAATTATTGGTGGGAAAGCCCTGGATTGGGTGAAAAAAATAAGAGGTTGGTCTAGGGTTTGAGTTGTGGATATAATCCGAGAATATATAGGTCTTTTGTGATGTGTTTTGTACTTGTATTATTATTTTTAGATCGAGAACAAGCTAAAGCTTCACAAATGATCAAAGGTTCGTGATCAAATTTTTGTAGCAACTACTTGCTATATTTTCTTAACTCTGTATTTAGACTTGTTTTCAATTACATGATATTTTGTAGATTGATGAGAGGTTTCAAGTCTAGTTCTTTCAGGTACGGAGTCTGAAGGGTTAAAAATTGTTGCTTATTGTTGTTAATGCGGAAAAAGATAATGACTAGGGGATGATTCTCTAATTCTTGATTGTTAACCTTGAGTTTTCTTGATTGTGATTTGCGGTTAAGGCGAGAAAAGATATTCTGTTGACTTTTACAGCAACAACTTTTTCAAAGCTTACTTTTACCAGAACAAACATATTTGTTTCTAATTGATTGAGTTTTTTTTCACTTTAATAGGGATTTGACATTAATGGTTATCTCGATTCGTATCCAGTGACTGCCATATTACTAATTACTTAGAAGCTCCTGCTCATGTTGAAATGTTGAAGGGTTATGCTGCAAAGGCACTTGAGCATGAATTAACACTTCGGTTCTTTTAGCTTTGTGTTTAACTTGGTGATACAATTTCAGATCTAAAGACAATGATTTCTTAATCATTCAGATGTGCATTTACATTCAAATTTCTTAATCTTAATGAAAACAAATTAGGCCTTAAACTCGTATAAAATTGAACTATTAGACACATTCATCTTACATGGCATCATACATGATAATTTTGTGTCCTATTTGGCGTTGTCCTACATATACTATGTCACGTAGGACCTGTATGCCTACTTGTTCAATTTTATATTAGTTTAAGTGTCTATTTGTGTAGATTCAAAGTAAAAGGGCATAGATGTCAAGTGAAACTAAGTTAAATGACATATTTATGTATTATGCCTATTTTTAATATTGATACACACACATTATGACATATAAAATTAAAGTTAAAACTATACTTATTTATTTGTAAAATCATTTCAACATCTGAAATATATTTTTCAATGATTAGAAAGTCACAAATTCAAACAATAAAAAACACGACTTTTGAAAAAAAATACAGGACCATGAGTGTAGACGCAAGTGCACTTGTACATACATGATTAAATATGTACTTGCTACTAGTAGTAGCAAATAAACTGATTCCATTTTCATTGCAGAATCCTATGCTTTATATATTTCAAATAAACGATAGGTCATAGCAAGTAATTAGGGGCGGAACTAGCTAGAGTGGACCTCTACGAATTCAGTCGAACTCAATTGCTTTATTAGTTTCAAATTTTAAGAAAATATGGGCCCAAGCTATTGCTCTCGTTGCATTATAGTTAAGCCACCTTTGATGGTGTGTATGCAATCTTATCCCTATCTTGTGAATGTATTTTTAATCCTTCGGCTAAAATAATAAAGTATATCCAAATCAAGTATGGAAAAAAACACAGTAATAATCAAAAAGTCATGTTAAAAATAAAAGAGAAGAGATTTCCCATCCGGCCTAGTAACCATTCGGAATGGGAGATCGATTCCCATTTGGAATAACCATAATAATAATCGAGTATACTACTAAATACTAATAGCCATGAAAGAATTAATTAACAAATTTTCACTTTGTTCGTACTGAATACAATTAATTTCCCATCGCTTGCCCAACATTCTAATAGAGAAATTGATGAGCCTAAACAAAACTTAATCTCATATATATTCTCCGTCCAAAAATAAATATCATTTTAGTTAAATTAATTTAATCCAAACTAAATTTCGTTTCAGAAAATCAAGAAGACATTATGTTTTTGTTCAAGTCTACGATCCTAAATATAAAATATATACAAAGGGTAATTTGAGAAGATATATATAAAGTACCTTAGTCAAATGAACCTCATAATTAATGCTGCATTCACATAGTTTCTTATTAAGTAGGTCAAAATCTAAATGACACTTATTTGGGATACGAGGGGACGATTTATAAACAAGGTAAAAAAAAATTAGATTAATATGGATTGTGGTGGAATGATTGCGATCTCTCCACTCTTAATCAAAGATATTAAGTTGGACACTTTGAGAATGATTCTTTTTATTGAGAGTGTCGTCCAAAAAAAATAAATCCCGCAATATGTGAATTCAAATTTAATTGTATCTCAGTATGAATATCAAAGATCAAAAGATCAAATGAAAAACAAAAACAAAAACAAAAACAATTTTATTTGATTGATCCGTTTAACTTAAAACTCTTCATTTTCTTTAATGACAAGTTTTTATAATGATACAAAATGTTATAGTTTTACGATCAAAAGTTTTAAGACCATAATTTAATAGTTCTTATTTTTTCTTAAATTTCGTACATAGTCAAATTTTACCACATAAATTGAAACGAGAGAAGTATATTTGTGTTTCAAATTATTGAACGGTCTCTTAGGAAAAAAATTATGCAATGAGAGGTTGTACTAGTAATTGTAACTCATGGTGAGCAAATTAATACACTGATAAAGTTAACAAAGTACGTTACTAAAATATTTAAATCGTAATAATGACTCATAAACACAATTGAAAGATACATTATAATTATTAATATTATAATGAATGAATATCTTGTCGTTTTGAGAATATTTTCGAGCAACATTCTTATTTTGGCTTACTTAATGCATCAATTTTCGAAGGCCTAATCATGAGAAATAGAGGTAGGTCAAAAAAGTATTAAGAAAAAATGATTCGATAGGATATACACGTATTTCTATTGTAACATATCGAAGAGACATGAATCTAGATAGAAGATTATGGATGTCGATAATTGGGATAAGATATACACGTACTCCTGTTGTTTTTATACTTTAATTTCTAATTATCTTACTCTTCAATTTTAGTATTACTCATCGTGTTTTTTGTTTTGGTTATTATATTATTTGCTATTGTTATTACTCTTTTCCTCATTATTTTCATACCTAAGTTGTTATATTTTACTTAATCGGCTCAAGTAGAAACAACTTCCCTACCTTGTAACGTTACATACATTCTACCCTCCCACATTCCAATTATGAAATTATAATGAGAATGTAATCCATTAGCATGTGTCTTTCGAAACTTAATTATGATTTTAAATATTTCATGTAAAATATCAAAATTAAATTATTATTTAATATAAATTTTCTATATTTTTTTAAAAAAGGAGGTCTAATAGCTATTGGTCCCTTAGCAAAATCACGTGCCTACTTTGCATCAAAGTGCGTAGCAAATCAGAAAACCAAACGAAAGCTATTCATCAACCCTCTATCTACAAAATAAAAATAAAATAAAATATTTGTACAATATTTTAGTCTGTTTCGAAAGAATGGTTTTTTTTTTATGGATTTTTAACTTTTAACTTTTCACGTGATATGTTTAAGATAACAAGAGTAAAATATATTTTAGTATGTTTGATATATTTTTAATTTAAGATCATATGATTCAAAAAACAATATTCAGTATACTTCCAGTCAAATTAAAACTGGACAAACAAATTGAATGGAAGTAATAAAAAGAAAAATGAAAAAAAATAAAAGAAATAACTATCCCTTCACTTTTACTTGTCACAATTCTCTTTACAAGAGTTAATTTTGACTAATTTTTAAAGCTAAATTAAATTAGATTAATTCAATATTTAAAAGTTATATAGATATTTGAAAACTATATATACACAAAATACTATAATTAAGTTGTATTCTTTTTAAATATTAATATAATAAAACAATACATTTATCACAACTTATAAAGTTTGACATTTAAAAAGCAAATACGTGAAAAATAAAAATGAGATAAAAGAAATTAATACTATATTACAAAGTCATATTCATGACCAAAACAACAAATACTATTATGATCCTTCACCCAAAAACAATTAAAAAGAAGAATTTTATGAGAGTTTGTATGCATTGGATCCTTCACCCAAAATTATTTTATAAACCTTAATATAAAACGTAATAATTATTTTCCTTCTTTATTCCTCCTTTTTTTCTTTCTTTCCCTTTCCTCTTCAAACTAGTGAAACTATACACAAATTACCATCAATTAGAACTAAAAGAGCTATAGCTAGCTAGGTCCAAAAATATTTGGTAACTTTTATTTGATAAAAAAAAACTCTTCTTCTTCTCCTAATTCTAATGTAACTACTGCACCTATTCCTATTCCTATTCTCCTCTTTATAATACATCAGCAAAAAAACCCTATTTTTAACCCCCAAGACCCTTTCTTGTTCACGATTGGATATGTCAAATTTTGATGAGAGCAATTCTAGTGAAAACCAACAACTACCCACTTTTAAAGATCCAAAAGGGTGTATAGATATTACAACAGATGATAATACCAAGAAAATTGTAATATTGCATCAAGATCCAAAAGGGTGTCAAGATATTATAATGGATGAACAAAAAGATGACGATGCCAACAAAAAAGAAATATTGCACCAAAATAATCCAAAAGAGTGTCAAGATATTACTATAGGAATCAAGAAAATAATGGTATTGCAAGAAGATCCAAAAGGGTGTCAAGATATTACAATGAACACTAACAACATAGTAATATTGCATCAAGTTTCTAATCAAAATCATCGTCAAGAAGATGGTGTTGTCAACGAGACAATAGTTATACAACGCGTTGAAGATGAATTGGTACTAGAAGATGGTGGTGTTAACGAGACAATAGTTATACAACACGTTGAAGACGAATTGCTACCAGAAGATGGTGTAGTTATACAACACGTTGAAGACGAATTGATACTAGAAGATATACAACACGTTGAAGATGATGTTGTCAACAATCTAGTACTACTAGAAGATGATAATGATGGATTTAGGACTCCAACTTCTTTGGAATCGAAAATTCCAATTTTGACAACATGTCCTGATGCACCAAGACGCAACTATAGTGGTATTAAACGAAAAGCTTCATCACCACCAAGAAGAGGGGAAAGAAATATAAGAATATGGAACGATTATCGTCATCGCAATACCGCTAGATTTTGACCGGAAAATCAAGAAATTAATCAACAACACCATACCAACAAGAGAATTATTACATAATAGATTTTTGTAAAAAATTAATCTTTAGTTAACCTATTTTATTTTAATATGTCGTTTGTTAGAACCATATATTAGTCAATGTGGTATATCTTTTATTTTTTAATTGTTGGATAGAGAAGAAATTAAACATATTCTTTTTCCATCTGTTCCATTTTATATGATTTAAACTATTATTTTAAGAGTTAGTTTTTTCTATGACAAGTTTATATGTCTTTTAAATATTTTAAATTGTTAATAATATAGTGTGATAGAAAATTAGATAATTCGAGCATCATAACGTGATGGAAGGAGATATTAATAGAGTTTGATTCTATTTTGTTTTTTCAGTTTGGATGTTTTCATGTTTTTTCTTGTGATTTTAACTTTTTTTGCTTAGATTAAAGTTAGAAAAAGAGATGTGTGAGGGTGGGGTGGGGGTGGGGGGGTGAAGTAAAGACCAAGAAACTATAAAGAGGTAGGCATAAACATACAACTTTATTGTATTGTCACCTATCTTCTTTTGTAATCAAGGTGTTATGTAGTTTATAAAAAGTAAAGTAAAGAAAAGATTCCCAAAATATAACGACTCTTTCTCCTTTACACTTTTTATTTTTTTCTCAAAAAGGTTTTCCTATAGAAGTAAGTAGAGGTGTAAAAAAAGAGAGATTAAAATCGATCAAATCGAATTAATTAAAAAATAACTATTACTACTATATATCAAAAGTTCTTTATTACCGGTCATTTCTTAATCTAAAAGGAAGAGAATTGGAACTTACACTGACTAATAAGTAATCTTAAGATTGCACACATTTTATCCTTTTTATATCTCACTCGTAAGACTATACTAAATATATTGTTGTTATAAATTTTAATCATACTGATAAATTAGATGTTCGAATGATATATATTTATGTAAGTTAACTTTTCTATTACATTTTTGTTTTCAGGTGGAAACAATCTTTTTAATTATTGACAGTTAGAGGTGTTCAAGATTTGATTTGCCCGATTTTTTGTTAAAATCAAATTCATATAATTAGTTTTATTTATTAAAAATTAATCAAATATATAATAAGGAATATTCAATATTCTTCCAACTTATAATCAGTCATTATGATGGGCGATGGCTATAGCTTTTTTAGTTTATGAAGAAAATGTCTAAGATTTACAAACTAAGTAATTAACTTTATAAAGCGTAAATTTCAATAGCCTAGTAAACATAAATAAAATTTTGATAAAAAGATCTAAAGTATTTATGTTTTTTTCACAAAAATTAATTGACGTATTATATATATAGTTATAAAAAAAATTGTGTATAAAGTTGATCGATTTGAATATAGTTATAAAAAATTGTGTATAAGGTTGATCGATTTGATATGATTTTATCTCCTATTTATTTTTAATCAAATCAAATCAAATCAAATATTAATAAATTCATTCTATGTAACAATCGACGAATAGAACATCACCACATATAGTTTAGCTATAATCATAAACTTTATAATACATGCAAATAATTCGTGGTACAAATTGTGGTTTCAAACACTTGGACAACTATATTATGCTAATAATACAATTAATTATTGCCTACATAACTACCAACAAGTTTGTTGCCAGAATTATAGTACTAAAAAAAATTCCAAAAGATTAGAAAAAAAAAAACTTTTTTAATGCACGACCTTCCAATTCTTCATATCCTAGGCATATCATAAAATAAAATAATAAAATGATTTATGATTGGGTAGGAATAAAGAGAATGTCAGAAATTTAAACACAAAAAAATCAACAAATGCAAAGACATGATAACCTAAATGCCAACGTGAGGAGATGTAATCCTCCCTCCTTTTCAATTTGATTATCTGGATTTTAACTTGACACAAAGTTTAAAAAGTAAAGAAATTTTTTTAAATTTTGTTGTCTTAAATTAAAGATACATAGTATATATTAAATGCTCTTTAATCTTGTGATTTTAGATATGTCACGTGATAAATTTACATTAAATGGTTATTAAAACAACATTGTGATACCCAGTGAAATCTCCTTAGTGGAGTTTGGAGATAGTTGAGCGTACGCAGACCGTACAGTAATAAACCACAAAAATGCAATAACCTAAACACAACCAACAAGAAGTGATGGTGGAATAAAACAATAATATAATTTTTTTTGCAAACAGACTAAAACGGAAAGTAAGACATATCGTTACGGAAATGTACATTTCATTAACCGTTTTATTTTCCCTCTTTCACAAAGAGTCTTTCTTACCTTATTTTTCTCTCTTCCACTTCTCTGTTTTTTTCCCTCTTTCCTCCCCTTAGAGAAACAAACAAACAAACAACACAAAAACACAAGTTTCTTTGATCATATTTGATTGATTATATTCATCTTTTTACTATCAATGTGCTACGATGGATCATCGGAGAACGTTAACGATGAACTGGGATGGTCTTGGAGACGATCAAGATGACGATGACAACTTCTTTGAGTCTCGTGATCGTCTCTCCACAGCCATCCCCCTTGACTTAGGATCCTCAGGATCAGATGATGATAATGAATACGAAGACAGTCGTCTCTCCTTTGTTTCGACTCTTTCCTCAGCCTCCATCAAGAAATTCCAAGGAATTGAAATTGAAACAGTTTCTGATTCATTTAGCAGTGCGGACTATGGAATGTGGATGGCTGAACCAGGGGATATTAAGGAACGTCGTAAACGCCTCTTACAAGGTATGGGATTGTCAAGCAATAAGGACCTCCTCAAGTTGAAAAGTGCCAAGATTGTAAGGGCTATTTCAAGAAAGGTTGAGAAAATCAAGGACACGAAAACATCTAAGATGAATGATTCTTCGCGTGTAAAAGGATTAAATCAAGAACGTGAGCCTGTAACTATACAACCGATTAAGTTGGTAAGGTCGAGATCAGATGGAGATATACAATACTTTTCTGTAAATACAAAGAAAAGGAAAGAGGATTTAATTGGTGACATTTCTAAACAACGTCTCACAAGGACATTTTCGGGTGTTTTAGCACCGAGTATAGGTACATGTCAATTAACAGGTTCTGTTAGAATGTCGCCAACAAAAACCAGAAGTAGATCGTTGATGCAAAATGGGAGTGATTTGTTATCAAATGGGAATCCTGATGTGGGATTTGCTTCTTTTTTCTTGATAAAGAATTTGGACACCGGAAAGGAGTTTATAGTCAAAGAGAGTAATGAAAACGGAATGTGGAATAAGCTGAGTGATATTCAGACAGGGAAACAACTTACGATGGATGAATTTGAAAAACATGTGGGATATTCTCCTGTTGTGAAGGAGCTGATGAGACGAGTAAATGGATCAAGAAGTCACGATGATGAGAGGAAGCTAAACGCGAATTCATATCTTAGTAAGAGTTTTAGGAATAGTAAGAGAAGGGGAGTTGCTCTTTTGAAGAACATAAAAGGAGTAGCACATAGTATGAGTGGAAAAATTATTGATAAAGAACGCGAACAACCTGTACCTGAGGAACAGCAGAAGCCGAATAAGAACTCCTCCAAATGGATTAAAGTCCGACAGCATGGGAAATCGTGCAAGGAATTCACAGCTTTGCATTTAAGCCAAGAAATCCATGCTCACGAGGGTTCAATATGGACGATAAGATTCAGCTCGGATGCACATTATCTAGCAACAGCAGGAGAAGATACATTGATTCATATATGGGAAGTGCAAGAATGTGAAGTAACCAACGATCTAAACTCTGTTGGTGGTACAATGGGAGGTTCTGCAAGTGCCTCGCCTAATCATCCAACGACTGGCTCATTCAGTGCCTCCCCTGTTCATCCAATTGCTAGGTCTAATTCAGACCGGCCTCCTCTTCCGGAGACTGGACATATTACATCAGAAAGAAGGAAGAAGGGGAAGGTATCACATAAGAAAAAGGGCAACTCAATTCCGGAGTATGTCAACGTACCAGAAACTGTTTTTGCTCTTTCGGAGAAACCAATATGCACTCTTAAAGGTCATCAAGATGATGTGTTGGACTTGTCTTGGTCAAGATCTCAGGTCAGTTTCCTCCACTTTCATTTCAGTTAACTAGCACAAAATCGCGTTGTTTACTGCAAACAAAGCGAATAATATCTACTATATCATGTTTTAAACATACATAACATGGAGTGTGAAACTTGAATGCAGCAACTGCTTTCATCGTCGATAGACAAGACTGTCAGGCTATGGGATGTTGAAACTCAGAGTTGCTTAAAAATGTTCGCGCACAATGACTATGGTGAGATGCAGCTAGTCAATTTAGACTTAAATATGATGATTCCTTCGCGTTATTTGCATCTGATGAGCTTATGGTCTGGCAGTAACTTGCATACAGATCAATCCAATGGACGATGACTACTTCATCAGCGGTTCTCTGGATGCAAAGGTTCGGATTTGGAATATACCTGATCGAAAAGTTGTAGATTGGACTGATCTTCATGAAATGGTCACTGCTACTTGCTTCACCCCTGATGGCCAGGTAGATATGTCTATTTTACTTGTATTATATTCGAACATTCACTAGACTAAAGCTTACGCCAAACACGCGCCATAATACTCCAATTGTACATTAACTCCTGCTATTACATACCCTCCCTGCTATACACAACAACATACTCAGTGTAGTCCCACAGGAAATTTCCCGACTCCTTAGAATTCAAGGATACAGTGGTACGAGCTTATAGAATAGATCCTGTTCAAGTAAGGTTAACAGTATCAATGAATTCTTCGGGTTTTTTTTCGTTCTTGAAGGGTGCTTTAATAGGCTCACATAAAGGAAGCTGTCGTATGTACAATACTTCTGGTATGTAATGCATAACATACCATCTTTTATCAACTTGATAATTACCGCGGAAACAGTAGCTGATTTCCAATGTGTGTTTATTATTCAGAATGCAAACTGGAACAAAAAGACAATATCGAAATTCAACCTAAGAAGAATTCTCAACTCAAGAAGGTCACTGGTTTACAGGTATTTACCCTCTTCTAGAGGTACTGTCTCGATGTACGGTTTCTTTTCTTCAAGATCTATTGAAAGCTGAACATATTTATTTCCAGTTTGCTCCATGGAATCCATCAGAAGTGCTTATAACTTCAGCTGATTCTCGTATCAGAATTTTTGACGGATCAGATATGATCTATAAGTTTAGAGGTATTTTCTCTACTATTTACTCTTTTCGAGAGTTCAAAACAACATCCATGTAACAAAATGTTCTATTTTGTGGTGGCATCAGGTTTCCGAAATACAAGTAGCCAAATTGCAGCTTCGTTTAGTTCAGATGGAAAGTATGTCATAAGTGCTAGTGAAGATTCTCATGTGTACATATGGAAGAGAGAAGAACCTAAGAGCCCCAGGGGAAAAGTTAGAACTTCAATCTCAGTTCAAGCTCACGAGCGATTTCAGTGTAAAGATGTTTCAGTTGCCATACCATGGCTAGGTAGTGTAAAGAATGAGGCACCACTTGTAGAGATGCATTCAAAAAGGCATTCGAAACGTTTCCTCCCACCCCAGTATCCTAACGGAGGTTCTCCAACAAAAGAAAACTCGGATGTGGCAAATAGTAAAAGGCATACGCCACCTCTACCTAACAAAAGTAATACATTGGAGAGAGTTCAAAGTAGTCATGAAGAGGAAGACTTAGCTCAAATCTCTCGTTCAGATTTTGGTAATGGTCACGGAGAATCATTTGCATCAGGTTCTTCATCAAATAGATTTGGTGATTCACCTTCTATATCTGCGTCCAGCAGCTCCCGATCACAATCTTGGTCCTCCTCTTGGTCTCAGGATGGTAGTAATAGCCACGGCAGCAATGTTATACAAGCAACAGCATGGGGGATGGTAATTGTGACAGCAAGTTTGGGAGGTGAAATCAGAATTTATCAAAATTTTGGGCTACCACTGAAAGCTGGACGTCAAACGAATCTCTTTAGAGACCTGACATAAATTGTTTGTTAGGAATCAAATCGATAATATTCTGTTCTCGCCTTCACATTTTTCTGTAATACCTAGTTGTTTAAGACTTAGACGAGCTCACGATAAACTGAACAAGGCAGAAGCCATCGGCTTCCCATTGTTGATAAGTAAATGCAGAAACAGGTAAGTTTTTTTTTCTCTTTTTAGTACCATTTACATTAGAAAAAACCAAGTAGAGATCATAGTGTTCAATCTTCCAACAAATTCAGCATTTTAACTAGCATTGTGCAAACCTTTGTTTTCATTACAAGTGTTACAAATATCGAATACATGAGAAATTTCATTGGCACGGTTTACTTTAAGAACATCTCAAGGGGTGTGATGTAGACAGTCTATCCTAATGCAAGTGGTGCTTCCCATGCACAAACTCTTGACCTGTAGATCACACAGAGATAACTTTACCGTTGCTCCGAAACTCCCTTCCTGAAACAACAATAACTAGAGATGTTCAAAAGCAATGACGTGATATCAAAGGCGAAAAGCACAAACAAACTCTTAAGATCCGTTGTGGCTTTAAGCATAGAGGTCAATGCAGAAATAACGTGAGTGTTTTAACAAAGAAAGACACCACTAGAGAAAAAAATTACAAGTACGACTTGTAATAAGGTCAAAGAAAAACTTATTTAAATTTCGAAATCTGATAAATGTCACGTAAATTGTTAAAGACGAACCGACACGTATAAGCTATTTTAAATTTGAATTCTGGCACTAGGCGGTAAGGTTCCTTGACTCACATTTCCAAATCCGCAAAGTTCAGCACAAACTTCTGGAGAAAGTTTTACATCTCTGAAGAATAAAATGGATTCTCCGATCAATTACGCAATCGACGACAAGGATCTAGACGACGCTGCATTATGGGCGGTGATTGATTCCGCCGCCGCTGCCGCCTCCTCCACCACCGCCGTCACTAAGTACAGCAAACCGCTACCTAACAATCACTCTCCAATTAGGCCTTTTCCTAGCTCAAATCCTTCTCCACAATCTAGGCTCGGAAAAACCCCTAGAAACTTCCAAAATCATCACCATAACGGAGAGGTACTAAATCACCGGCCGCAGAAAATGTCCAGGTCAGATTCTAACTGCGTTTCGGGACTGAGCAAGACGAGTCCGAATCCGATGGCGGTAGTTAAGCATGTGCAGAGAGATCCGTCTGTGACGAGTTATTCGTCGCCGGTGACGAGGTCTCCGGCTCCGGTGATGGAGTATGATCAGAGGTATAACAGTCCGATTGTTTCGGAGTGTTCGCCGGTGGCTACAATGAGTCATGGACAGCGTGAGGATAGAGATGGTGTCATTAGACATAGCTTGGCTGGTCCATTTCCATCCGTTTCTCTGTTCAAGGAGTATCAAAATGCAGCGATGGCGGTAAATTGATCAATTTTAACTTTACTATGTCATATTTCCAGCATTAGATAGTACGTTTATCAATAGTTTAGCCAATTTTTTAGATATAAGTGTATCCAAATTGCTTAAGAGCTGCACAGATAGAGTGTTTTGGCATGATAAATGATGCTGTTCGATCTGAAATTTAATATGAATTTGGTATATTACCTGTTGTTATGCGAGCTCAATTTTTTGATTCACATAAAAATTGACAGTCCATATTAGCCTCTTGCTCAATGTAGATGTCAGTTGTAACTTTGCTTTCTGTTCTTTGAGCTACTTTAGTGCACTTGAAGAGAAAGCTCTCCAAGTTATTGTGTCTACTCGTTTGTAATCCTCATCTTCACCTATTTTGCATTAAGGACGCGAGTAAGATTTATGCTATTCGTAGATTTGTTAGGTTTCGTTCCCATTTTCCCATTATTGCTTTCTTGGTGACAGACTTGTCACTTGTCTAATTTCCTCATTGAACATTATACTTCTTTTGCCATCACAAGAAATGTATCTCTCAATTTTTTAATGGTAGTGGAAGTGCTTCAGCCTCTTAAACAAACTTAGTACTTGGTAGCAATTGAAGGAAAGATGATCAAGAGAAACTATGGATAATTACTAGGAATTGATGAGGAATCAGAATTTTATGCTTAAATTGAATCAGCAAATCATTGTGCGAAAAATCTTTAAATGTCTAGGCAAAACTTGACTATCTCTCAAAATCTGAGCAATGTCTGCACCTTTTCTAGAATAACTTGTTACAAGTCCCCTTCAAGATAAATAGAACTACACTGCCAGTCAGTTTTTGTTAACCTTTATAATCAGCAATTACAGCTGTTGTTTTATCACGAATTCTTTTTGTATACTTGAATGTGATTTCATCAGGGATTAAGTAATTAAACATTTCACAGATTCTGGAGAAAAGTGACTACACTATGATTTCTGGACATCCCTTCATAAAAAAAACTGGTATGTTATTAGACTTTGGTCATTGGTTTCTTCTACTCTCAGTTAAACTGCATGAACGAAATCAACTTTTTGCGCAGGTTGGAGGAAGATATCTTTTTACTTCAATCTATCATATGAAATTAAAGACAAGACCATTGAGTTTGATGACAACCGTAATGTCCTGCGTGCTGAATTTATAGTTCGGGCGCACATGCAGTATGTTCTTTTGGTTCACCAACTATTTCTATCCAAATGTGTTGCTATGCTAGACTTTTTTTCATCTTATTCCTTCTTTCCCTTTCTTTTGTTTCATTGGTAGGGGTGGTAGGTTCTCAGATGGATGGGGATCATGTGAACGGCGGGAGAAGAAGTTTCTAAAACCAAATCATGACATTCCCAGCACAGCAGAAACCAGAGCCAAAAATAAAGCATGCCAGGTACATATATTTCCTTCCATAGGAACCCATAAAAGATAAGTTATTTATCCTCATTTAATTCAATTTATTCGTTCACTCTTGCTCACTGCTTAATTTGTTGGTGGAGTGTATTCATTAATGATTTTAGGCTTAATTGCCAGCCAATGCAGCTTGTACCTTCTTACGTGAAACATTGTTCTTTGTGAGTAGGGTGTGTTGTTTCTTTCATCTAAGGTGCATAGAGCAGTTAGAGTAATAAAACTGCTTTGAGGCTCACTTGTGTTTTTTGGGCCTTCGTGATGCTATCTAGGCCGGATATTGTCATAGCTGTACTTGTATATGCAGATGGATGTACATATATTCTTGCTCTTCAGTGATGCTATCTAGGCTGCTTTTTGTTTTTCCTAGCTTCCTCTTGCCTTTATTAAATATGCAGACGGATGTACATATATTCTTGCTCTTCAGTGATGTATTGCTTTAGGTCACTTGATTTTAATGTGCTAACCCCAGCACTATTTCTAAAGTCAGATTATCTCCTGTCTGGCTCATTTTCTCAGTAGTTCATCCTAACAAATATGAAATTCCTGCAACAACTTTATTCTGTACAAGCATTATTCAAATATCAGGTTAATGTGTCCCACATTAGTGGAGGAAATGAGTTGTTGTCTTCTAATTTTTACCTCTTGAACTAGATTTTGGGTTGAATTAGGCTCAGGGTCCATCCTCAACATGATATAAGAGCCTGGCCCATTCATGTTCTTGTAATCATATTGTCCACACACCATATGTCCAACCTTGGGCGTTGAAGGAGGGGGTTACTATGTGACCCATATTGGTGAAGGAAATGAGTCATTGTCTCCTTGTAAGGTCTTGAGTAATTCTCCCTTCATGAGCTAGTTTTTGGGATTTTGTTAAGCGCAAAATCCATTCATGAATTTGACACTGAAATCCCCATAGGAAGAAGAATATGGTAGTCTTTTATCAGTGTTCTTTTCCACAAATCATACATGCATTTTGCTTATTGAAAATGCATGGTCCGTGGCATATTACTAACCCTGTTCTTGTTCTTGCCAGTCATCTCTATTTGTACTATTCACTTTCTGCTGTTGGACTATTTGTTCCTTTCTATAAAAATCAATTCTCCACTATTGTAAATTAGTTTGTTAAGCAACTCAATTAAAAATTTACAGGACTTGCTTGGAATTGGAGAATATCGACCTGGTATGGACCAGAGTAGTAATGGGTAAAACAATCATACAGTAAGTATTCCATTAGGTACTCTATATCTAAGTCATTTGCAGTTCAATTGACCAAGAGGAGAATTCACAGCCAAAATTGAGATTGGGTTATATTAAAAGTTATGGAATCAAGTATAGAAAGAAGTATGTACAGTACACTCCCAGTGTACTTGTAATATCTGTAGTAGTTTACCTAGTAATTTTGAGCGGAGGATCTATTGGAAACAACTCTCTACCCCACTAAGATAGGGTAAAGTCTGCGTATTTCCTACTCTCTCATACCTCGCTTGTCGGTTTGCACCGGATATGTTGTTGTTTATTCTCTCCTTGACATGATACCTACTTTCAATCATGCTGGCCTGTGTGCAACAATACACCAGGCAGCAGCATGGACTTCCAAATTTTATAGCTATACTTTTCCATGTTTGATTTATATAAAATGACATTTTTATTTGGCATTATATATCATAAATTGACAGTTAGCTTGTCTTCATCAGACCCATATCTTCACCTTTTGACCCAAATTGTCACATTTTTTCTTTAGTGGCAATATGAAAATGGGCAACTGTGGTAGAATAGTTTTTAGATCTGACACACCGACATTTGCTCTTGTTAAATTAGACGTATATTTCGAGTATTGTGTAAATTATATTATTGAGATGGTGACACTCCTATTAATGATCTCCGTTGACATCGCCGTACTTGAAGACTGTGATCTATTTGCCCCATAGTAACTTCTTTTAAATATGACTTTGGGCGTTTGGTCACGAAGTTCTTTTTACTTATTTCTCGGAGTTGAACTCCGACATAAGAATTTAATACCTTAGTTGATTGACTGAACTTTCACCTTGTTTGGTGAGGGTTCGATTCTCTCACTTTATAATCTCCTTTCCTATTTCCTCCTTCCTTTCGGAAAACAAATTAGTGGAATTCAACTTGAAGTTGAATTTTGGGAACTCCAAAACTCACAAAAATTCAAAAACGTCTCTTATTTGTATTTATGGTTCTAATATCATTTTTCACTTTGAAAACAAAAGTACTTTCTTCAAATACTCACTATTTTCATAGTGAAATGCCCTCAAAATGTCTATTGAAGAAGTGCAGATCATAGATTTTTCTGCACGAGATGTTTACCTCAAATTAATAATACTTGATATGAATATGTGGATAAATTGTCATCTTGTTAAAAATAAAATTAGAATATTTTGATATAAATAGCGGGTGCGGATAATTTTTCAATCGATTGCCGGATTGCGTATATCTTGGCATTGTAAGAGTTAATTCTTTACATCTTTTTAACTTTTGCATTTTCTAATTAAGTATTTTGTTCTATAATATATGGGCTAAGCTTTTAATGTAGAATACTTTTGATAAGCTATCTTTTTTTGGTTTCTTTTGAAACTCTTCGAAACTTTTCATGATTGACAACTATTTTCTTGGATGATTTACTTTGAACTAATACTATGTAAAAATTCTATTAAATTCTCACTTTAGTAACTGTGTCAACTTTGACCATGTGAGTTTAGAAAATCATAATTAGTCTTAAATTGGGATAAAAAGGACAAATAACAATACCTTGACAGCAAATGTAAAAACTTTTTAATTATGAATTATGATGAGCGTATATCTTTTACTAACGACTGATGGGGTTCAACCAAAAAGTTTTGCAACTATGTATGGTTTATCATATAAATAAAAGCAATCAAGGTGTGATCTAATAATTAATGAAATTGACCCAAATAATGAAGATTAGAGTTTAAATAAGATGATTTTTTTCTATATATTTTAAGTTTTAGCAGATAAAATGAATCAACAATTATGGTAGGAAGGAGATAATAAGCACTTGATGAGAGAATCCAAACTCGTAACATAAAAACCTACATCCACCCATGTTAATGAAATACTTGAGGTGCACTAAAAAATCACAAATGATAGATATTTGGAAGGGGGAAAAATTGAGTTACACCTAAGGTAATCCGTTATAAAAAAAAAATTAAAAATTAAGGGGTAACTACATTGTACTAACCATGGCCCTCATACCCAAGAGATAAGAGTTATAGACCAAGCTCTTCTTTTATTCTTTTTCTTTCCGGTAGGGGTGTACAAAACCGAACCAAATCGTAAATCGAGTCAAATCAAGAAAAAAAACCCGACTAATGATTCATTTGACTTGGTTTGGTATTGGAAAAAAAAATCGACTATATTTGGGTTGGTTTGGTTTTAACTAAAAAAAACCAACCCGAGACCAAACCAACACGACATTATATACATAATTTTAAAATTTTATTTTATACGTAAAAATATTTACTTTGATATAATTTTTAAATATTTCTTATACTTTTTCATAGTTTTTATCTTTTAATATATTATTTCAAGTTTGAAACTTAGAATTCTGAATGGTTCAATAAAGATTATAGACAACAGATGTTGATAATTATAATAAAGCTTAAATCAAAATCAAATTAATACTAATGCAAAAAGAAAATCAATTCAACACTAAGAATGACAATAATATTGAATATTTGTTCTTTGGTTTTATATTGGTTTAGACAATTCAAATACATAATCTAATTTTAATTTCCTTTAATATTTAGTCATGTAACTAATACTTCTTAAACTTATTTTAGCATGATTTAGTACTTTTAAATTATGATCATTTTCATTATGACTTGTTAATTTGCAATATTTGTTTTACGCGATTTCATTATTATTATTTTTTTTGTTGGATATTTTAGTGTCATTACTCATATCATATTTTGTGTTATTTTCTTAAGAAACATCTTAGATAGTTGTATTTTAATAGGACCAAAGAAATATTTGAAGTACAAGTAAATCATATGTTTGTATGAATACTTTACCGAAAAAACCCAAAAAAATTCGAGGTTGAAAAACTCGAGTTTTATTGGTTTGGTTTGGTTTATAGATTTAAAAATCCGACACAAATGGTTTGGTTTGATATTTGAAAAACTCAAACCAACCCGGTCATGTACACCCCTACTTTCCGGTGTCCGAAACTTGCATTGGAGTCTTAACTTAATTTGAATCGCACACATTTGACGATAACGCTCCCCACAAGATTTTTCTTCATATCCAAGACTTGAACTTAGGATTTCTAATTAAGGGCGGTGCAATCCCACCAACCAAACTTACTTTTCTTTGGAAGATGCTATTATTATTAGTTCTCAGTGCCACCACATTCTTGTATAAATACTTTTCTTTTCTATCTTTTGTTGCTCAGAGAAAGAAAGGATATAAACTAAACTTATGAAGTTGACAATTAATTCTTTTTCACTCTCATTATCCCCCCTAATTTTTAGTTAATCTTTAAATCCATCGATCAATCAATCTCTCTTCAAATCAACAATCAAGGAAATCCATGGCTCAACAGGTATACTCCTTTGTCCTTAATTTTTTTTCTTCAATTTTTGTTCCATTACATGAGGGGGAAAAGAGAGAATGAGAAGGAAACTAATATCGTGAGAATCGAACTGACACCTATTATATAATGATTCTCATCGAGACTACTTGACTGTAAGTTCGTAATAGTCACTCCTCTTTTGTCCTTGATCTTTTCCTATTACATTAGGAGGGAAAAGAGGGCAATGAGAATCGAACTAGCATCTACTGTACAATGATTCTCATTAATACTACTAGACTGTAAGTTCGTAATAGTCACTCTTTTGTCCTTGATCTTTTCCTATTACATTAGGAGGGAAAACAGGGCAATGAGAATCGAACTAGCATCTACTGTACAATGATTCTCATTAATACTACTAGACTGTAAGTTCGTAATAGTCACTCCTTCTTTTGTCCTTGATCTTTTCCTATTACATTAGGAGGGAAAAGAGGGAATGAGAATCGAACTTACATCTATTGTATAATGATTCTCATGAAATACTACTAGACGTAAACCGACATTATGAGAATCGAACTAACCTAGTATATAAATGACTTTTACTAATACTACTAGACTATAAGTCGATCTTCTTTTTCCCCTCACTAACATCAAAATGAAATTTCTTTAACATATTTCTTTTTAGTGAATTTTGGAAGGTTTTTTTTTATTGATTTTAAATTTGGATGATATGATATTGCAGGATGAAGGTTGGCCACTTGGGCTTCAACCATTAAATGTGAGAAATCATGGATTTAATGGATCAATTTCATTCAATACTTTGATTACTGTTTCTCCCTCTTCTTCCTCTCATTCTTCTTCTGATCTTGATACTGAGGTTTGTACACTTTTTTTTTCTTAAAGAATATTCTTTATATCCAAAATTAGAAATAACTAAAAATGAACAAATATTGGCCTTAAAAACACTCTAATTGGTTGAGAATACATCAATAAGTTATCAAAGTGATATGTGAAAGTTGTCTTTCCTTTTAGATTTAATCATGTGATATCTGAAATTTATTATGCCAAAACACTTTATATTAGTATTTTGGTTTTATTTTTTACTCGAATTTAACATTTTTAATTAAATGCGAAGGAATCTAATTATATTTTATGACACCCATTTATGGTGTTATTTATTTTTTAATAAAAGTATGCATGATTTTTTATTTTTTTTCATGTTATATTCACAATGGGGTCAATGTCTTATCAAAAAGTGGAAGGGGAGATATAGCACTTTTCTCTTTACACATGGCCTTACAATTATTATGTTTCTCAAGTCTTTCAGAGAGAAAAAAGAGTAATATTTTACACAAAATATCCTCTTTCTTTTTTCTCTATATATATTAGGGCTCGTTTGGTGTGAGGGATTAGAAATAATAGTGATGGGATAAAAAAAAATTATGTTGTTTGGTTGGCAAGTCCGGGATAACTTATCTCGGGATTAATAATTAGTACCGGGATAAGTTATCCCTCCCCATGGGTGGTATAGTAATCCCGGGATAACGTATCCCGAGATAAAATAGGTAAATGACAAAAATGTCCCTTTAAATCTTTTTTATACATCATTTTTTACATTTATGTATATTTACATTTTTTTAATACCATGTATAATAATATTTACTACTCCTTATTTTTATGATAATTATACATATTTTTTCTATTAAAAAAATTATACTATATTAAATATAATTTTTTATTTATGAATTTATTTGACTAATTCTTATGTTTTTTATTTTGATTTCTCATAAATTTTCTTCTCTTTAATAAACTTAAGAGGGAAGTTCTATTTTTAAGCTAAATAAGAAAAAAGTTATATTTTTAAATACACATGGTACTTATCATGGGAATACATAAACAAAAATATTTAAGTTAAATAAAATAAAAGTTTTATTTTAAAAAATGAATAACTAAAGCTCACAAAGAAATATTTAAAAAGTTTAAATAAAGTGAAGGGTAATTTTGTAAATAAACAACTTGTTCTTAAAATTTATCAATATATATTATTGTGAATATAACAAACCAAACACTCAATAAGAAATAATCTCAGGACAACTTATCCCATCATAACTAATCCCAACATAACTTATCCCAACATAACTTATCCCATCATAACTCATATTCAAACCAAACGACCCTTAGAGTATAATATGTTGACAATATGTTAAATAAGTCAGTAAATTTTACTTAAATATTCAAATAATAATCCATTTCAATTAAATATTTAAACTCAATGAAATATTTTTATTAAACACTTTGGATTTATATTTTAGAAAAGTTTATGCATGTGTTCTCTAACGTAGATATGCATTTTTCTTTAGTTATACATATCAATTAGAATAGGCCTGAGATTCTACAGATTATTGAGGCTAATATGAATAATTACAAGAAACTAAGTGATATATTTTAAGTGGTTAACTCTTTTATATAATGACTGATTGAGAGCACATGCAAAAAAAAATTCCAAAATTTTGAATAAAAATATTTTATCATATATTCAGATATTCAATAAAAACATACCATGATTCAAGTACCTAAATAAACTTTACTGATAAATTTAAAGGGCGGTCAATATATTCAACCTCTCTCTTTTATGATTTTTCTTTTAGTGATATATTTTTTTTATATACGTAAGAGATCTGAAAAAGTCATTTTCTTATTCGTTGGTTGCAGTCTACTACTACTACATTCTTTCATGACAAAAGCATAACTCTAGGAAGCCTCATTGGAATTACAAATATTCTAGAGTTTTCAAGAAGATCAACAAGAAGAAGAACAATTGTGGAAACCAAAATAAGGGACAAGAACAACAAGAAGAATATTAATATTAATATTAACAAATCAAGAACTTGGTTATTTTCACTTTGCTCAAAATTAACTACTGATGCAGTTAACATTAACAACACTAATCCTGCTCCATCTTTAGGCCATTTTCTTGAAGAAGAGAGAAAAGCAGCTGCTAATAATAATAATAATAATTATGGACTTGATGATTTTAATCAATTATTAGATCATGATCATTCAAATGTGAACAATAATTCATTGTTCATTAGTGGCCAAATTGCTCCTCCTCATGATAATGATGATGAGTCAAAAAAAGGGCTATTTGAGCAAAATGGTCATCATGGAAGTCCTTTGATTTTCTCATGTTTATGTGGACATTTAGTTCATTGATATTTTTAATTGTTGTGTAATTTTATTATTAACATATTTTAATTGTCTTCTTGGGATGGAAAATTAAATTTGGCTTAATTGTGGGTTTGGAGGGGGGGGGGGGGGGGTGGGAATCTTGATCTTCGAGCAT